>NC_056553.1:6848562-7151593 GCF_910596095.1 Thunnus maccoyii | reverse complement strand
CCTTGACCGTCTCACGCAGCGCACAGAAAGTCCTAACTGGACCGGATATGGGACACACGTAAGAAGTCTATGGACCCAGTGAGCGAGTCACAGAGGACGTCTTTAAAATTCTCCACCTACACCTCTACACGTCGCTTCCAGCTGTAGGAGCACGCTCACAAAGCAGAGGGTGCTCCAGCAATGTTTTCATCTCTTTAGCTGCTTTAGACCTGTTGCTTTGGCCTATTGCTTTCCAGTTTCCACCTCAAACCACTCGAATGTGTAATGACTTCTAAATGCTCAGCTTTGCTTCTGTATCTATGCATCTCCCATTTGTATTTGTTTGTTTTGCTTTTTGTCAGTGACGGATTATGTAAAGATTTTTTTTTTTTTTCATTTTGGATGTTCTAATAAAAAGCTCTAGGAAGCTGTTTTTGCATTTCATTTTTTTTTTTTGAATCTTGACATCTTGGCACTACAACCACACTGAGGCAACATGGGATTAATGACAGATGTAGGTTGAAGTAAACTTGCCACAAGACAGTAATTAAAGATCCAGTGGTTTGGTATAATACCTATTAGGGGGATTTACAAGACTTTTAGTATGGATCAAATTCCAAATACCTTTCCTATTATGCAACCATCAACATGTGTTTTCATAGACCTTCCCTACCTGGTAAATGCACATGTCCTTATAGGAATAAAATTTGCTTATTCACTCTCTGGTGAAGAATTAGATGAGAAGATCAATACTACTCTCAAAGACTACAGCCAGCAACCAGTTATCTTAGCATGGAAACGGTTAACCTGCCTTTGTCCAAAGGTAAAACAAAAGTCTGCCCACCAGCACCTCCATAGATAACATTAACATGTAGTACCCCATCTGCTTAAAATGTGCACAAAAAAACAACAATTTGCTATTTTGCAGGGGGTTATGTTCCTTTTTTCTTAGCAGGTAGTAGTTGGAAGGAGACTCTTCCTCTCCATTCAGTATTAAGGTTCAACCTCTTACATTGTAAGTTCTTACATTGTGATGTCAGGAACAAGTAGATTTTCAGGCTTGACCTGTCAGCCAAGTCTTGAACTTCAACAGACAGGTCCGCGACGTGTTTCTTTTAAAAGGGGTTTCTCTGCCTCTCCGCTCTCCTCTGACTTCACCCTCAGCTCTGTCGGCTCTCTCAGTCAGCTACAAATACACAGCGTGAGGAGGGTCCCAGAGAACAGGGGCTCGACCTTATTGATCCAAGAGCTCTCAGACACATTAACAGCACCAGCTATTCAGGCATCCGCAGGGAAGTTCTTGTAGTGTGTTTGGACAGTTACTGAAAACTTCAGACTTTAGCTTTCTTTAAAAACCAGATCAGACCTGGATCGCTGGCTGCTAGCAAGTGTTGAATTTGTATCCCAGTATGCAAAACGCATCCAGTTATGGGAGCCATTTAGCTTGAAACATGCTTAGTACGCCTTGCAGGTCACATTGAGGTCTTCCCACCAAACCAGTCATCTAAAGGGTCTTGGTGTGGTTGTTCATTTCAAGCCGACACAAGTTTTAAAACACCCTAAAAACATTAATGTGATGATGTGGTGCACAGGTAAGAAGGGACTGGGGATTAAGATAGGTCATGGTTTTGTTTACTTTTATTTATTTAGTTGGGTAATTTACCTCAGGTTTCATTTTTGGGTGTAAAAGGAAGCCTACGTATGTCTTTAGATTATGTCAATATTTCCCGTCTCCATTGAATTCTGCAATGTGTAAAATAAATAAATAAAAGTCTCTTCATTGATAGATGGACAGTTGGCTGGTTTCAAATGTCCTCAGACTCCTCGTGTCATTACATATTAGTGTTAAAGAGAAGATAAAAGAGAGGGACTCAGCAGGGAAGATAAAAACAAAAAATGTAATTTCTGCCAAAGATAAGCTGAGCTTTTTAACTTTTTATTATGTTAAACTGTTTATTGGTTTTTGAATAGACCAGTATTGAATGAAAACAGACAAGGGAAGATAAAGTAAGGTGTGGTACATTTTCTCTAAATATTATAACAGACATTTATGTAAAGAGCTAAATATTCTGAGCAGTAACCTGCTTGACAGTCAATGTGCTCACCACAGTTTTAATTAATGTCACCACTGTTCAAAATCCTATTGAAGGATACAGTTAATAATCAAATTGGACTCTGCCAAGCTGGATAAAAACGGTAACCAATTCCACACCTGTCATAGCTTGAATTTTTGCTAAAGATAGATTTACGTAATTTAATCAAAATGTCATCTGTTTAAAAAAAAAAAGAAGGCCTATTTCTGTCTTGATGGACAAACTTTATTTGTTCCTACTTGTCTTGTTCTTTAGAACACCTAACCTAAACGTTTTTACTCTATTACATTATCTGATAGAATTTGTGAAATGCCAGCACAACCTTTAACGCGGTTTAGATAATGAAATTCAAAAAAAGTCAAATCTGACACACACACACACACACACACACAAAAAAAGAGATTTTAAACAACTGATAATAACTATAGTGTGTTTTTTCTCTTAATTCTGGGGTCCAACTTTTCTTTAGTGTCTTGAAAGACAGAACCAGCGTTTGTTTGTAACAACAAAGAAGCATTCTCACACCTAGACAGGTAATAAAAACGAGTAAAACGGTAAAAACAAAAGTTAATGGGAACAATAAATTCTTTTTGGAGGCAGTTTCCTTTAGGAGATGAGTTCAAAAGACCTCAATACCGTTGGTGTCCAGGCTAAGACAAGTCCTTGAAAGGGAACTTTTTCAATTGATAAAAACCTTCAGGGGCTCCTCACCCTTTATAAAGCAGACCTCTATAAAGAATAATCACAGCAGGAAGTGATACTGTAATGCTGATTACAGTAAAAAGGGGCTGTAGATTTATGGTGCTTTTATTGAGATCATAAAGAGTAAATGGTCTCTTCAGCATACTTTTAATGTCCAAAATGAAACTTCAACCACCTTTTGTGAAACTGTAGCTTGTGGTATTGTTAACTGAATTTAGTTTTTTAGGATGTATTCAATCCTTTATGTCAGTGTTTCTTTGTTTGTCTTATCTCGTCACATCACTCATAGTCTTCACAGTCTTCTGCCTTCACTTCGGATGTTAGTGGTAAACATACTTCTAATAAAAATCAAAGACGAGGAGTTGGTCTTTGAAGTTTTTACTGAAAGCAACTGAAAAACCGGAGGAAAAAAACAAGTATTGGACACAGTGACACAGCAGAAATTACAAAATCAGACAATTCATCAAGATAAAACAACTTGTGGTGTTATTTTTCCAGACGAGACCGTTAAAGCATTGCAGAAGAAGAAGAAGAAGGAGGCGCAACAAGACGACTGTCATATGACATGATGGAAATATGATATCTATAGTTTGTTTCATGTATTTGTTTGAGGAAGGTTAAAGTCTCCTGATCGCTTCACACACATCTGATGTTTTCGTCTCCTCAGTGGAACAGAAACGTAAGTTGGACGTTCAAGTCACATGTTTCATGTATGTCATGATTTATTCACCGAATCATAGCATAAAAAACATTGTGATATTTTTTAAATTTTTTTATGCAAGAATTGAAAATGCAAATAAAAACCACACCTATTGTCTCTTTCATTTGTGTGCCCTAAATTGTGTAATTTTAGCATTTTCTTGATACAAAATACTACATCTTGCTGGAAAAGATAAATGTTGTCAGGTAATAACTTACATTAAGAATCAATGTAAAGGCGGAGGGAGTTCCAGGAAGGCAAATAAAAAGAAGAGCAGGTCTGGTTGGGGTAAACTTAGTTAAAAGGTTTATGGTCAGTGGTCTGCCGATATACGCGGTGGCCATGAAGCCCATAAAATGTGGAGTCATTGTTTATATCGGTGTATATCCTGCCGCCCCCCCCCCCCTTCACTCTTTCATCGTACACCTGCAAGAGCAGAAACCAAATGTAGCTCTTGTTTCAAACTTGTAATTATGTCTCTGGTCATTTTCATCCTGGATCTAAGTGTTGCCCTGTTT
Source organism: Thunnus maccoyii (assembly GCF_910596095.1). Taxonomy (NCBI): domain Eukaryota; kingdom Metazoa; phylum Chordata; class Actinopteri; order Scombriformes; family Scombridae; genus Thunnus; species Thunnus maccoyii. The sequence continues at coordinate 7,147,601 of NC_056553.1, read as the reverse complement.
TCCCGGTGTTTTTTTGTTGTTTTTTTTTCTCTTGTAGGAAAGCCCCTCATGCCAAGGAGTTACTGTAAATTTGGTCTGACAGAATTTCTACTGCAAGTGAACTCATGACGGCACATTATTGATTTATCTCCTTTCTGTTCACAGGGCTGGTTATTGTCTCTGTTCTTCTCTTTCTTTTATCTAATTTTTTGCTCTAAAGGATATTGCGTCTTTATGAAATTAAATTTCTGATAATATCTGAAAATGCCTGAGTGCGCCTGCAGTTCATCTTGAAAATGTAAGAAAGTGACTGCTTTGAGACAATTGACTGGCAGATGTTTGAGGACGCAGCCGATACACAGACTGTCATAAGCTACATGAATACATGAACCTTCCCCAACTGGAAACACTGGGTCAACTGGGAGATCTGCGCTAAACACAAAGCCTGGACCGCCTCCTTCAACTCGGGGGACTCTGACGCCTACAAGGCAGCTAGTTATGACCTCCGGAAGTCCGTCAGGGATGCCAAGAGGGCCTCCAGAGACAAAGTGGAGTCCAACTACTACAGCTCTGATCCCAGACGCATATGTTGCATCAAAAAAACCAAAAAAAAACAGGAACATTATTCAGACCACCATCATTCCCTGCCACGTTCACCCTAGAGAGAGCCAACATGAGACGGTCCTTCAAAAGGGTCAACCACCACAAAGCTCCAGGGCCAGACGGTATACCAGGCCGGGCTCTCACGGTGTGCGCTGATCAACTGGCAGAAGAATTCACCAACATCCCCAACAAAAAAAAGTTCCGCACTGCAGGTTTAACCTACATATGACCAGGGATGCCCCCCAAAACCTGGTTCTGAAGTGTTTGGTGTAACTGTAGGCAGCTTCTCTCTGTCTGTGTGTCGGTTTGACTGAGGGCGGGTGAAGTGAAGATAAAGTTATACACGAGTTAACAACAACAACTCATTACTGTAACTGCCATAAAACCTTTGCCAGTAAAAAGCCAATTAGGGTAGTTTATCAAATCACCTGTTCAACGAGCATAAACGTGGAAAAATATTTTCACCTGCTGTCTTCTATCCACCGCTGGCATATTTCACACAACCACAGCATGCTGGTTGAGCTAATAGTTAATTCACTAACCGAGACCACACCGAGAACATTAGATTTCAATAGTTTAATTGAGATAATGAAAGAGAGCTGATATGTTGATGGATGGGTTGGAGAACCTGATGAAGGATTAGGGATGGAGGGATGAAGCGATGGGGGGAGGAAAGGGGTGAGATGTGAGAGTCGAGGAACATAGATTGGAGGGTTGTGGGACGATGATGGATGTATGGTATGTCGACTGGTCGACGACTGCTGACAGTAGGGAGGTGGGAGGGAACAGGGGGGAGAGGTTGAGACTCTGAGCGGGGGAACTGTCTCTCCAGTCCATCTCCTGGATAGAGCCCCCCTGTTCCTGTGTTAAAACAGAGGAGAGAGGATGATTGATGAAAAGAGAGGGGTTAGGGTGGGAGGGACTTGCAACTGAGATGAGGGGAGAAGAACGGATGGGGTGTGCCTCAATACTTTGTTGTGCGGAAGTGGGATGTGTACTCGGTGTGGTCTCTGTTCCCGAACCTCGTTTATAAATCTATAAACTTAATTTATTATAAAACAAGCTAAAACGAAAACTGTCTGCATGTAGCCGAACTGTTTAGCTTCATTTGCCACATATATTAAAATGTGGCAAATTCTTTTAACCTCAGCTGAGAACCAGCCGCTCCTCTCCACCAGACAGGTCCTCTTTCCAAACTCCACTCAGTATTTTGATGTCAGGGATTTTAGTTATTTTATTGACATTTTAGATTTGTTTCCAATGAAATATTATTGAGTTTATATAGACTTTATGAGGCAAAAGCTCATAAAAACTTTATGTTGCTCTTCTAGAAATGATTATGTTTAGAATATTAAATTATAATCCTGTTCTGAATGTATAATTTTTAAATTAATATATTTTTAATAAGGAGTATCGATAAGAGTAGTAGTATTGGTAAAATCCTAATGATTAACTAACTCCTAAGGCTAACCCTATTTTGGCTGAAACCCCTTTAGTTGAAGTGTAAATCTGTTGTGACCTTAAAAAGGAAAATAACCTATAAACATACAGAGAAGAATGGTTAATGATTCTGTAATTTGACCAGGCTGCTGCAACTACCTCAGAAAGCACAACATATAATATAAAGATATATTCAGTGACACTAATGGTGGTCATCACATTAAATGTGTGTTTGCAGTTGTAGCATGTATTGACACTAATGGTGCAGGCTTGTGTTTGCTTCAGAGGAGAGGGCAGAGAAAAATGGATAAAGCACAGCGCTGTAAAAAGAAAAAGCTCGGGGAGGAGGGGGGGGTTGAAGGGGGGGCTCCATTTTTACCTCTGTGTTCAAGACTCCTGCAGGGCACAAGACAGTAAAAAAGGAGTAAATCAAAGAGAAGACAGCATGAGACGATCTCCATCCAAGTGGATGTAGAAGTGAGTGATGGCATGTGTCTCATCTGTTTGTGTGTGTATGTGTTTGTATGTGTGTGTATGTGTGTGTGTTTGACAGAAAGAAATCCTCACCCCTAAATATATCTGAGTCAGTCTGCCTCCAGCTGCTGACAAAGTCATACCCCCTGCACTGTCTGACACACACACACACACACACACACACACACACACACACACACACACACACACACACACACTGTGCATTAAACACGGGACTCCCTCTTGTGGCTGCTGATGTTCGGGAGGAGACGAGGTGAACGTCAGTCACTGCTGCCACTGTCAACAACACTCAGAAGCTGATTACTTGTTGAAGACTAACAATAGATCACACTGTCAAATTAATTACTGTACGTCGTCTACACCGCTGTCCCCTTATTAGCTGTTGACTTTTATTCACACAAGACATTTAGTTTTACCATAAATTTGCAAACATAGTTGCAATGATTGGTTGATTAATTGATTAGTCAAAAGAAAATTGGCCATTAACCTTATTGTAGTAAATCTTTTAATCATATAAAGCACTTTGTAACTTTGTTATTAACTATTTTGATAATTGATTAATTGTTTCAATCATTTTTCAAGCAAAAATGCCAACTGTTGTTTGGTTTCAGCTTCTAAAATGTGACGATTTGCTGGTTTTCTTTGTCATATGAGAGAAAATTGAATATCTTAAAGGTTTTGGACTGTTAGATAAACAACAAAAGACATCAGTGTGGGCTCTTTGAAATGGTGAATGGCATTCTTTCACTATTTTTTTAATCAATTAATGAAGAAAATAGTCGATTCAGTTGCAGCCCTATTTTGAAATAGCAGTCAAGTGCAGCCAGAACCAGGACTTTGTTTGAAACATGCTTTTATTTTTTTTAAATCATAAGAAAACTGTGTGCTTCTGTTTTAATTCGCTGTTGATGAAAACTTAACACGTCCATAAATTCAGGATATTGGACGTTTCTACTGCATCAACTTCCATCAAAACAACAATAAAGCCACGTTACTCTCACCACTTTGTTGCTCGGAGCTCGTCTTACATAGACAAAACACTTTTCTTGCTCACTAATTGTCTTTATTTGAATTCTGGCTTTTATAGCAACAAGCTCAAACAAAAACATCACTTTCAACCCGGTCGGTTTTGATCACATAACTTTGAAGAATACCAAAGGGATAAGCGGTAGAAGATCTAATATGGACGAGTTCAGCTTTCTCTGCTGTTTATCCTGCCAGTGATCAAAGTTAAAACCAGAATTTAATTTGGGCAAATACAGGGTCAGAGCAGGGCTGCATATCCCTTCATCGTGTGATCCATGTCTGCAGCCACACTGATCCATCTCTGATCTGACAGAAATTAGACAGAATGTTTTGGTTTTTTTGTTTTGTTCTTGAATCACTTAATTTCTTTTTGTGATAAGAATGCAGCAGCGTGGACGGAAACGTTTAAAGTGAAATAAAGAAAAAAAAAAACAAGTCTCCTCATTTCTACTGGCTAAACGGACGATAGCTCCCATAGCTTCCAGCCTGTCAGAACTCTTCTGTCTGTCAAACTGGACATCTGTGGAGCTGATAACGACGTCAGACTGATATGATTTGCGCAGCTTTAATTTTAGCCACTTAAAAATAAAATAGAATTTGAGAAAAATCACATCAGACCAGGTCATCCTCATGATGGACAGCAAGATATGAATCACAAGCTGTAATGGTATGTCAGCATGATGCATCACCTAAAATAAGGTGCAACTTCTGTCACCTTTTTTTATTCAGAGCTGGCATCCAGTACCAAGAGTGATGAAGCCTCAGTGGGGGGAGAGAGGGAGGGGATCCACCTTTGCTCTTATTTCCAATTACAAAATACTGATCTTGAGTCCAGTAAAGCAAGAATGAGCAAAAAAAAAGGGGAAGACACTGGTTGATAGAGGGTAAAGATACACAAAAGAAGATGGTGAGTGCGGGGGGGAGAGAGAGAGGAGAAAAGGGAGGGGAGGAAAGAAAAAGGGTGTGAAAGAGAGACACACAGCAGGCGTCTCGCTAAAAGGCAGAGTTCACAGAGTGTGTCGTTGTGCAAGAATATTCCAGCACACGTCAGTGATTATAAGACGTCATGATGTGAAGAGGAGAAATGGTTTCGGGTATTGAATTATCCACTTTCCCCCCTTTCTCTAAGTCAGAGAGGAATATAATATGTGTCACACAGAAACGTACCGCGCTGTATTATCTGGGCATGTTAGCGGCGACTTGGTCAGCAGGAAGAGAAGAAGTGATGTTCTTTTTGTGGTCAGCGGCGGAGGGTCGATAAAGGTCACGTATGATGGATAAATGCCCTTTTAAAACAATGAAAGTTCCTCAAGACTCTTTTTTTCTTGGTATCAGTTTAATCTCCCTCAGAGAGACTTAATATATTTCAATTGTAAATCATTTTACAGTGACTTGCATTAAAGTTACTTCAGTTCTCACTCATCTTTTATGAAATTGTGGTCGTTTTTTAAAAAGAATACCCGGTTGAAAAAAATTAAGCTAATGAATCAACGCGCTCAACCTCAGCGTGTTTAGATGCTGAATCCTCAAAGGCAAAAATTAGTAGGAAAGCTTTCTGCTTAAGTTGTTTATTCAGGCATCGCACTGATGTTTTCCTCAGTGTGCAAAATGGCAACAGTGTCACAACTAAGCACAGGTGAGCTGTATGAATATGAATGTGAATATGATAATGAAGTGCAATAGTCAATAGGACTCATATTATAAACAACACTCATTAAAAGAAGGAACAAAAACAAATCTCACTAAGTCATTTTACAAAAAGAAGGACGATGAGGAACCTTCATTCAAGCCAGTTGTTATTAATGTTAAAATAAAATATTAAAGTTAAGATTATTATGAAGATAAATCTAAAAACACTCTCTGTAATAACCTTTCTGAATACTTTCATAATGTCTCTCTACAGGAAACTTATCATCATGATTCAGAATAGAATATTTATGTTCATAAAGTTTTAGATTATGTTTTGTCTGACCAACATAAAGTAAATGGACATTTAAGTTAATAAACTACAAAAGTGGTGTTAAAAGCAGGTAAATATAATCTAGATAAACTGCACAGTGTTGAGAATATAAATAAAACTAAAACTATAAATCTAAAACCTCTTCCTTCAAAAGCAATCTGGAAGTCCAACGATATAATAAATCCCTTTTAAAACTTTATATCCAACTTCAACACATGGGTGCACCAATCGAAAATAGTTTAGTTTGGCATGAAATAAAACTTTATTAACCCTGTAAATGGTAAATGTACTGCACTTATATAATGCCTTTCTAGTCTTCTGACCACTCAAAGCGTTTTACACTACATGTCAACATTCACACATTGACGACAGACGATGCCATGCAAGGTGCCAACCTGCTCACCAGGATTTAATCTAATCCATAGTCACACACACACACACACACACACACACACCTGCTGGCAAGGCCATCAGGAGCAATTCGGGGTTCAGTATCTTGCCCAAGAACACTTCGCCATGCAGACTGGAGGAACCGGGGATCGAACCGCCAATCTTCTGATTAGTGGACGACCCGCTTTACCTCCTGAGCCACAGCAGCCAACTGGGGTTAAAGGTTAATGATGGTTTAAAGTAGCAAAACATCATTTCTGTATTAAAAAGTAACATGTTTATGAGTGACATACATAGTAGTACGGCTCCTGCTGCCAAGTCTGTTGTCAATTCTTGTCTTAATTATACATTTATTTATAGAGCACTTTTCAAGGTACTCAAAGATGCTTTACACATAACAAAGAAAAATGTCTTAATCTTAAATGTACACAAAACGTCACTATATCAATATAAGCTTTATAGTGGTACATTTGGTCAGTTACTGCAGCATGTTTCATCTCAGCACAAAGATGACTTTTACTCAAGAACTCACTGTTAATTGTCCAAACTACATCACTCTTATTTGAAATCATTTCATGTTATTGTCAAGAAACAAGTGAAAACCACCTACAGTGAAGTTCCTTTTTTTAATTATTATTTAAAGATGTGTTTTTGGAGCATATTTGACTTTATTTGACAGTTGATAGTAGAGAAACAGGCGGGAAACAAGGAGGAGAAAGAGAGGGGCACGTGATGCAACAAGGGTCCCCAGGTGGAGATGAACCTGGGATGTTGTGGTTATGTGGCACGCACTGTAACTATTTGGTTACCATGGTGCTCCGATTTTATCTGTTTCTGATAAAAATTTGGTCTTTCAGGATTGAAATCTGTCATATTAAAACTCACTGAGATTCACCATGAAAAGATCTTCAAACAAGAGTAACTCCAACAAGTGAAAATATTTGTTTTCTTGTTTGGACAAAAAGTTATTCATGAAGGCTGAATATGAGACTTAATAACTTGTAAATACAAATGTTTTTTGTAGTGTTTACATTTTGTCTAAGCAAATATCTAAAGTAGGAAGACAAAGCAGAAAATACTGTGTGTACTTTACGAGTCTGGGATATGTGAGAGCCTCATGCATACATCACTGTGTGTAGATTCATCTGGCTCACAATCAGGAGGTCAGAGGAACACCGAGTCAGCAGTTTTCAGAGACAGATTTACACAGGCTCTGTGTCTGCAGGATTAGACTGAAGAATAGTCCACAATATTAATATGAGGGGATCTGAGGGAAACTTTTACCTTCCATATTATTCAGTATTTTTAATTTATTGCTCCTCTCTTTCACTAACTTTTCTAGTAGCTTGACTTTCCTTCTGCTCTTGATCAAGGTCATGCACTCAAGAGTACAGATCATTTTTTAACACTAAATACACTTTACTTTCATTTTAGCGAAACGATTGATGCCAGTGAAGCTGAGAGGCATGTACAGTAAGCTTCTGCTCTCTTAATTATGTTGCACTGCAAAAAAAATCAGAGGGGCCAGAGGGGCTGAGTCAAGGGCAACGGGATGTTTTAACTCTCATCTAAAAAGGCGTCTTTTATATCAGGTGTAAAAAAGGAGAAGAGTTCATGTCTTAAGGAATTGTAACTCCTAAAATCAGCTGAATTGAACTGAAAAAACAAATATGTATATTTTCAAGGTCAGAGAGTGTGTCGTGGTGACTTAATTTTAATACTAGCTTCAAGAATTAAAATCAAAACAACTTTATTGTCCACCTTTGTTGCACAAAAGTAGAAATTTGTCTTCAGCTTGCATGACAACCAACATCAGATATCACATCATGCGTCACAAAAACAGTAAGTAAAAGAGCATTTAAGTATATTATATTAGATTAGAACTTTGTAAAAAAGTAAAGAATAAATTGTTAAAATGATTTGAAATATTTTCAGTGTACCTCCCCATCTGACACATCAGTACAGGTTGGCATCACTGCTTGTCTGACAGACATCTTGGAGTCCTAAAGCTCAACCTGGACAAGACTGAGCATGTTTAATGCAACACTGTGGCGATGCAAGATCAAATGTTTTGGCATTGAACGTTTTACTCTCATCTTCAGTACCAACATTTTTGCAACTTGCTAAAATGTTAGTCTTGCGATACAAGACATCGAAGAACTCCACCTGCCAAAGTCTGTGGATTTCTAAATGCACACTAGTTGCTTGAAAGGCGAGAACGCCCCTTACATTTAGTCAAGGACACAATTTACCGGGAATGATGCCCCCCCCACCCCCCATTCTCCTCCATAGTGCACTGCATGTGTCCGCCCCAATATGAAGGGCAGCCCTAAAGACTTTGACAGTTGACAGAAAACGTAATTTGCCCGGCACTATGTATCCTTCAAAACAGAAAACAATTTCTAGGAGACAGGTTTGCCTCTGAAGCTGGTCCAGAATGCTGCTGACCATCTAGTGCTTAACCTCTCCAGGTTCTCCTCCACCACTCTCTTTCTCTGTTCTCTACACTGGCTCTGGTGCCAGACTACAGAGCAGTGAAGAACAGCTTCTTCCTGCCTCTAAGCCATTGGTCAAACCCTACACTCCACCACGACCATCGTGCTCCTCTGCCTCTGGACGTTTGGCCAGCCTCTCCCTCTGAGGACCTGTGGTTGTTCATGGTGGTCAAACCTCTTCTCTGTTCTGACCCCACAGCGGTGGATCCACTGACATTTTGGACTGGTTTACTTCCCACTGCAGGCTGAAAACCCACTTTTTCAGACTACACCATCTAGCAAAAACCTACAAAAACACTGAATACACTTCCTGATAGGGATGCATGATGTCTAGCTCTTGTTCCTCTGGAGGTTGAAGTTAAAAGCACCTATTGTAAACTACTTTGGACAAAAACCATCAGTGAAATAAATCTAGTAGAGAAAATGTCTCAAGATTACAGAAAATTTTGCTCGCACTATATTCAGATGGGGATTTTTTGCAGTGTGGGCATTTATTACCGAAGACGCTGGGTCGTTTCTCTCTCTAGTTCAGTCGTTAATGTTCTTCTTGTTCCCCGGGGAAACCGAGAAAGTGTTCTAACAAGGACGGGGGGAAAGAAAACTGGGGAGAAAGAAGAAAGAGATACAGAGAGAGAGAGAGAGAGATGCGGTTGGCTTTTCTTATCATTGTGAAGCAGGGTCGCTCAGAGACAAAAAGCCATGAACTAATTTCATACCAAATTTACATGAATATTACTATTAATTACTTAGAGATATTAGGTATGTTGGAAACAATTATACGATCCGCATGCAGACATTATTATGTAAATGTAATTTTGTTTCTGTTCCCTCGTCTGAGGCGTACAAGAGTGGTTCATCTGGTTGTTGGCACTTGGAAAAACAAACCCAGAAAGGAAAGAGTTTGCCCCGCTTTTGTTTCCTCCTCTCGCCGCTGTATAACTCGGTGATTAGTTGGATCCGTTGCAACGTGTCGCTTGAGGGCCACGGCTCGCAGCGGTCGCCTGGCGACAACCGCCGACAGGTTGCAACCTTGGCGTGATAGATGTTCCCACCTTCCGCTGACGTCTTGGGGGATGCTCTGGTGTTTATCTTGCTATCCTTCGCCATGAGCACTCATTCATCAAAGGGCGCACATCCCTCGCTACCAGCACGTCTGATTAAATATTAATAACTTTTTAAAAAGACTGCCAGGCATGTGTGTTCATGTACAAAAGTGTGCGTTTGTCTTGGGTTTTTTTTTTTTTTTTGCAAGTCCAGTTTGGTAATGACTGTTATCCAAACTTGCTCCATCTAGCAGTGGAAAGTAATAACATTTGCTCTGCTGTGTGTGCGTGTCTCCTTTTTCCACATTTAATTAAAACAAAGTAATGCTCCGAAAATTAAATCTGAAGGGCCGTGAAAGCAGAGCAGCTATTTGCCGGCCATGACAAAATCCATTCTAATAAAACTGATCTGAATATGTAAGTATGTGTGTGTGTGTCTCTGTATTAATGTTGGAGTGTCTCTTTCTGTGTACGTTTTCCAGACTTTCCATGTTTGGCCATGAAGCTGTGCCATCTGGAGCCGTGCCTCAGGTTTGTGTGTGTGTGTGTGTGTGTGTGGACATTTGAAGTGGAGAGCAGCTGTTTAACAGCAACAGATGGCTCCTCCTCCTCCTCTCTCCTGAGGCCCTTCACGTTTAACCCTTGACGGAAGAGAGGAAGCGGAGGAGAGGGAGGAAAAGGTAATTGTTGTTTAAGATGATTTAAGGTGGCAAATTGGGCAGCATTTTAAAATAAAAGCTTTTTTATTAAAACACTCTTAAGGCCTAAAATTAATTTGAAATAATTCAGTCAGTTGCTAAATAAAATCCTGTGGTTTATGCCAAAATTTCAGTCTCACTTGTATTTATAAACTGGAAAATTTTAGACCAATAGGGTTTTAATGTCATCACTATGGAATAACTGCAATGCTAAGTAAATTTGTTTAACTATGACTTGTTGCAGACTGTCTTGGTGGTGCCAACCTGTGAGGAAAAAGACAGAACCAATCCAACATGGAGGAAGTAACACCAGAACTTTCAGCAGAATGCAAATGTCCGAACATCACTGCAGACTCGGACTTGCCTTCCTGGGAAGTCTGCGAGTGTCAGACCAGACTTCGCTCGGAAAATTAGCCATAATCCACAGCAATACGGAAGTGACGATGTAAAAGAAAATATCAATAATTTAAAAACAATAAATATTGTCATAACAGGCAAATGATAAATATTGACTTTTGATGACTTTTGCTTTTTTTTAAAAAAAATTTGTTGTATAAGCTAATTGATGTAGTGAAGTATAATGTACACACAGAATATTCATTAGATCTGTGGGCTTAATAATGTGGATTAGTTAGTTATAATCTGCTAGACTAGACAGGCGAAGGTTGTTTTTTGTCAATTTATGAATGTGAAGTTCTTCAACTTCCAGTAGACCTCGAAAATGTCTTTAGGTTTTAAAAAAAAAGATTAAATTTTGAAATACATTTTTCATGGAGGGAGAAATGTAGAAACCAATAAAGGTGTTTGGGAGAAGAGATGTTTTTCTCTCTCACACTTCTTCCCTCTTCTATTCAGATTTGGTCCAACAGGAGCTGAGTTCAGATAACAATCATCACAAAGTTCATGATTCAGCAGGAAAACACGGTGAGAGAAAGACCTCAGGGACGAGACGGGAACTCGTGAAGGAACACTGAAAACAAAGTGTTTGAATGTGCAAGTTTTAGTATATTAAAACAGGTCTACATGAGCACAACCACAGCAATGTCACCCTTTTCTAAAAAGGAAAAGAGCTGATGTGCTTTTGATTAGGTTGTTGTTGAACTGCTTCTGTTTTACATGAGTTTGTTTGATGCAAGGTTTATTGAAACATGCATCCTTCTAGTAAGAAGGGGAGAGAGTGAGCATGAAAAATTGTCCTTATATATTCAGCCTGGTGTCCCTGTGATTCCCGCTGGAAATGAAGAAGTGGCCTTGTTAAATAATGTCTTCACGGAGAGTTCATCTCTTTACTTTTTCCACAGTTTGATGTGTTATTGACATCATTTGAAATTCTCTTCATTTGCCATAAATCGATCTAATACACCATTCTGACAAAGTGGGAAAAAATAATAAATTTATAGTTTTTTTATGTGCTCATGTACATGAACCTTCAGATCGGTTTCATCGATCGGTTTATCTTCTGGTCTTTATTTATTAAACATCTAATAAATATTTTCAATAAGAGTTCAGAGTCCTGACTTTTCCCTGACGCCATGTCTACATGTCTCTCAGTCCTCTGTCTCACGCACAGAAAAGATATGATTCCATTTTTAATCAACACAGTGTTTACGCGTGTATTTTCCCAACCCAGTCACATATCAGAGTGTGTAATGGCTACGTTGGTCCACAGCGCAAATCATATTAGTTTCACAATAATGGCTCTAAAATTGTGAGATGCCTACGTTTTTTGTTTTGTTCCGTTTTTTTTGCCTATTCTTTTCTATTGGCCTGTGTCCACGTCAGCTGGGATGCCAAGAGAGGCTAGCTAGCTGCGCTTCCCTCTGGCCATGCTAGCCTCCAAGCTAGCCCCGGCTTAAAGTGGGAAGAAATCTGTCAAGCGGCTGAGTGATGTGAAGCCAGCTGAGGAAGCAGCAGGGTGAAACCGAGGAGGAGCTGCTGTACAGATATGGAACACCTCTGCTGACAGGATGTACCGCTCTGTTTGAAAAAAAGCTTCTCCTTTTTGGTTTTTAATGGCAGTTGGCAGCCAGCATATTAGGTGCATTACTGCCACCTTATGCTTTGGAGTGTGGACCACAGATTAAATCCTACACATTAATCCTGTCTGTCTAATAAACACAAAGAAAACTCTACTGCTCGACCCACTTGGCAGGTTCATCAAAGTTTAATACTGAGCTCCTGAACTCCAGTCTTCATAAGTTCCTCCTTCCCACATGTCTTTCTTGATCATACTTAGTACAGTTTGTGATTGCATGCGTAATAGTCTCCTCAGCCAGGTGGAAAAAAATATGTGCATATCAGCAGTCAGCCAAAATCAGTTGGAAAATATCGGCATATCAGATATCAGCAAAAAATCCAACATCATGCATCCCTACCCTAGATGCAGTATTGTTATCTCTGAAGGTGAGTCATTTTGGTCTGTATTTCCACTAAAAAAGAAAAAAACAACAATTCATTTCTGAAAACATTGTGAAACTGGGGTTACGCCACATTTATGTTACCTAACCAACGTTGTCGCCATGGTAGCAACTTGTCAATCACAATGTTGCCACACCCTAAAGCATACCCTGTTTTAGCGTCAAATTTAAATTAATGGGACCATAATTTACAAAATGAACATCATATTGTATTGAAGAAGACTTAAAACTAGCGATTAAGACCATCAACCCATTAAGAAAGTGTTTACTGAGGTAATAAATCAAGTGAGAAGAAGAGTCATTTTCTCATGGACTTCTATACAATTGGTCTTTTTTTGGAGCCAGTGGCGTCGCCCCCTGATGGCCGTTAGAGAGAATGCAGGTTTAAGGCACTTCACTTTTCAGACCCAGAACTACCTGCCTGATTCTACATGGCTCCTGCGTTGAAATACTGATTTTTGAACCTTGATGTCAGTGCATGTTTGAAGGCTTATAATTCAGTAACAAAAAGGGGCTGCAGACATGGGACCAACTGTTATAGAGAGCTCTTGACCTCAGCTATCATGTGACAATAGTCAAATGAGGGCGCTGTCAAATATGGGGAAAATATAGTTAAATTAACTCTCACAACACAGCTTCTTTGAGGGGGAGAAGCAGGAGAAGGGGGGTCATCATGGGTTGGCCGTGGTTGGCGAGACGTCACCTCAACCCACTTGGAGGTAGGTCAGGCGTGCTTTGGCCTACTCCGGAGATGGTCCATCTTGGCCACGTTAAAACTAGTAATGGAAGCACAAATCAACACGGCATGGTTTGACTCGGCGCAGCCAAAAGTGCCGATGGAAAAACCCTATTAGTCTCTGACAATTTTCCCCACAGGATCCATCACAGGTCAGCTGAGCGCTGCTTGCCTTGTCTTGTTCATCATTTTTGTTTGCCATGATGCTCACAGCTGGTAAGCATATATTATGTAGGGATAAACTCGTTCAATAGTTTTAGTTTCCATAAATGAGAAATTTATGCACTGGCCCCAAATAATGCAAAAATGTAAACAATTACTGGAAAGCTAAAAACATAGCCACAAACAAACAAAGGTACCCGATAAATATTTATATTTTTTTCCATTTCTTTCTTGCTCATTATTCATTATATTTTGCCTTTTGAGCAGCTCTGTATCTATTGTATTTTTGTGCCTTTATGTTTTAGCATTCCTGGAAGCCTTCTTACCGGTTTTTCTTTGTTGTTGTTGTTTTTTTGCCTCTTGAGCCGCACCAACTCTTTTGTTTCCACACCATTTGTGTATCCCAGCCACACACTATGTTGTAACTCTCACGCAAGGTTAACAAACGATAAGTCAGAGAGTAACAGCAAAGGGCAAAGAGAGACACAACAACCTCATTCAGGCGGAACCTAGGGGGGTCAAGGATATTGGTGAGAATGTTTTTTATGAGGTGAGGATAAACAGCAGCATTTGTCTTCATCCTTGTGATAAGCTGCTGGATGGAGAGAAGGACAAAAGGTGAGAGATGATGGATGGAAGTGAATGGCAGGAAAATAAACAAGTGTCACGTGGCTCTGTGCTCGTGTTGCATGTGTGCGCCCAGGTGTGGATCAGACAGTCCATATGTGTGTCTGTGCGTGATGAACATTCTCATTATTCAACATGCCCTTTGACATTTCCTTTGGGAGGTTCATTCAGAGCTCCTAAGAAGAAAAGACAAACAAAATGAGTAATGAACGTGCATGAATATGTATGTGCATGTGTACTTTAAAGTCTTGTTTACAGCAAAACCATATTTGGTCACAGCTGTGCCAAAAGACTAGCAGCACATGGCCACTACATTAAAAGAGGGAGAGGGAAGGACAATGAGACAGAAAAATGAGTCAACACTGATAAGATATTACAAAACAAACACATTTACCACCTTTTAGTGCTCATCTACGCCATGGATGCAATGATAAAAGAGCAAATACAAATAAACCAGGTGTTTTTCTATCCGTTATGCCCTTCAATTCATTTTGGCATTCCAACATTTTTTACACCGCAAAAAAGAAGCTTGTGGATGAATCTGAAAACGCTGCATCTTTAGTGTAGATGACACATTTTTTCCAGACAAGGACGTACTAATTTTAATGTGACAATAACTTGGATTTACATTTATTTTGTCTGACAATAAAGTCGAACTGTGTTAAAAGGGCTATATCTCCCACACAGTTCTTTCTATATTGATGTAAACCAACTCAAATTAAAGCTGAGACTATAATGTAGTATCCATTATTTTATTTCAAATGATTGCTGAAGCACAGAGCCTGAAGAACAAAATATACTTACTACTTACTGTCTGGACTGTAGGTGATAATGGAGAGCAGGAAGGGGAAGAACGGAGATTTAAGTGAGCTGAGACTCAAAGTCTGTCCCACTCCTTAGCAGATGTTGGCTGTGGGGCACATTTTTCTTTGTGGACCAAAAGGAGGAGGATAAAGAGATTTAACACATTACTATGCTTCAGATTAAGTGCCTGTTGGATTGTTGAACAGTGTCTCAAACCCCTTCCTCTTCTACTTTTCCAACAGCCGAATTGAGGCAGCCACGTCCGTCATTTTTTTGTAACTTTCTGAAAACATCAGATACGCACACCTACTTCTCACAGCTACTGGCCAGGCATGCAGAGGTGGGAAAGTAGGAAGGATTTTTCATTTCTCAGTCCGTCTTGTTTTCATTCTTCACACAACTGCTTCTGTCATTTTGTGTGTACAACAGAGATTAATTCGCAGTTATCCCCGTTTGATTAATTATCACGTCTTTTCCCTTTATAATCATGGCAGGCTTTTTGCCTCACCTTCTGCCTTTAACTGATTTGTTTCAAGCATAGCCCAGCCTTTAGCAGCTCTCATATTGTTCGGGTGTTTGCAAGTGTACACTACTTGTTTTCACACATAAAAAAATGGCAATATCAGACTTAGCCAGCTTAGTGTGGACACAGACTTAGCGGCAGGATAGAAAAAAAACACAACAGACAAGTGATGAGGGGGAAGTAGGGATATTTATCAGTAAGAGAGACAGATGCGGTGAAGAGCAAGTAAAGCGTGAGGAGCAATGAAGTGTGCTATGTGCTAATGATCACACAGGGAGGTGAGAGATAAACAGTGAACCCAGGCACTGACGAAAGGGGTTAGATGAGGGGAGACAGAAAAAAAAAAGAAACTTATTGCCTGTTTTCCTGTTATATACTGGGAGTGTATACACAAACGTTCTTACTTGGTCAACTTACTGGTGAAATGAGGGGATAAAAAAGACATTAAATGTAAGTCACTAGTAAATCATTTGCATCAGATCTCCATGCTAATAGAGTGTAATGAGACATAAAAAGGACGAGGCATAAAAATATGAAAATGAGACTATTTCACTCTAAAGCATAATTACTACTAAACAGTATGCAGACAGATCCAGCAGTTTTGATATAATTAAAGTGCCAAAATTAACGGAGCAGTGGATGAATACATGACTGCTGACCTGAGACCGATGGTGGAATCAGCAATATTCATGATTTTTTTTAATTTATGGGCCATGATGTGAAAACAACACTAATGAGTAAAACGCTGTGGCTTGAATGCTGTCAGGTTGATGGAGTCGAAGAGGAAGTTTCAATAAATAAATGAATAAAAATACTGTGTCACAGATAGGGATGGGTATCGAGAACCGGTACTAAATTGGTACTGGTTCCTGACTGGTCAGTACCGAAATATTAATAAGCTTCTGGACAAAAAGGTGCTGATATTGGTATTTATATAAAATTAATTCATTCTAACATAGCTGGCGGTAATGCACCTTTATGCTGGTTGCCAACTGCCATAAAATGGAAAAAAGAAGATAGCGCTGCACAGCCAGCAGCAGGCCCAGGAGACACCTGCTGACAAAAGGTGAGTCTGAGACGGCGGCAGGAGAAGGAGAGCTGCCTGGAGAAAGAGGCCCTGCCGGGACTGTGAGGTTCCAAGATAACATTATCTTATATCTTAGAGGACATAAGATAAGAAGTGGTGAATTTACAGCTCACAGCAACTCAATGATATACTCTCTGGCTTTTGTTTGATATCACCTGCTAAGTAGTTAGCACGCATTAGCTTGGAGGGCTAACTTGGCTTGTTCATATTATGGGAACGTAACTTTTGCCCCATCTACAAATTGACTGGTTGAAGAGTAGGTAGAATTTCATCTGAGGACAGCAGACTTCAAAAAACAGAAGGGACTGGAGCACACTGATTAATTTGCGGCCTTTAATATCGACATTACTGCGTTGTCATCAGACTCAGAGTGCTCATATCACTGATATTTGCATGTTAGTGTGATCATTTTTCTCTACTTTGCTAAGTGAGACCTTATGACCACATTGGGACCATTCTATCAGTGTCTTACATTGTTCTCGCCTGTCTGTGAACTCTGTTGAACCAGGAGTCATATAGGGGTGTAGCAGACAGATTCAACATCTTACAATATACAATGTCAACACATCTACATCACTTTTATTCCCTGGTCAATACATCTGTCCCATCACATTTCGTGGCCTACAGAGGAAGCACTTCGCACATTGCAATTAAGGTTTCAGATTTCCAAATCCAGTCTGTGCTGTTGATGGATGTCACATTCCCATTGTATAACCACATTGCAACAATCCCATAGCCTATTATAACAGAAAACAATTTTATTCCGTCATCCTCACTGGATTCTCCGACCTTGAACAGTGATTCTGTCATATAAATGTAGGTCACCCTGGTAGTTGTCATGATTCCAAAGCATTTCACAACAGAGATGTTGCACGGCTACTGGAAGAAGATCCCCAGGCCCTGGTCCCAGAGGGAATGCACATTATTTGCAACTGATGAAGCCCTACAAGGATAATGGGCATCTAACCACCAGGCAGGGACGCTTTAACAAAAAGCTTAATGCAGCCTGTGTGACCACTGAGCATGCTTTAAGTTTCTGCGCATTAAAAAAAATGCCAAATATCAGTACAACAGTCACAGCATGTTGCATTCTTCACAACATTTGTTTAGGTCCAGGTGACCAACTTGATGAAGATGAGCAGGGTCATCTTTATCAACTCATTGATTGACATTGATGATCAACACCCACCACAGTCCAACAACCAAGATTCATCTGAGTACAGATACATGATTTGTGCCCACATTTAAAAGATAGTATACGCCTTTTCACTACATTTTTCCTCTGAATATATTTGTGAGCTGGTGTGCAGTATGCCACAGGGTCATGTGTCATGTGCACCTCAAGTCAAATGCCAAGTTTATCATGGAAATCAACTACTACTACCACCTTGTAATATTTGATAAAGCTCTTAGGCATTAAGTTAATTACCTTTTGATTAAAGTGCCTCTACATCGTCAAGACTTCTGCTGTGCCTCCAAGTGGGAGCTCATGGAAACTGGGTGGTAAGAACTCAGGCGAAATCAGCAGGGGATCTCAGAGTATCAGTGGTCCCAAGAGGCAGTCACAGCTGTGGATGTGAACCAGCCAACCACTACTCCCTTATGTGGAGTTTTTCAGTTTCTTGATGAGATGTATCAAAAAGACAAACACATAAATACCGTTCAACGTTTTTATTTTGTGTTGCTTTGTTTTAGTAACTTGGTTATTTCTTGTTGCTGTTTCCCAATCTCCTTTTAATTGGGTCAATATTTGACCCATGTATATGAGCATTTTCTTTTCAAATCCTCCTCCACCTTGCCAATTACGGCCTCACCAGTGACTCCAGTGCAGCTGTCCTCCACTCAGCATGGGACTGGTAAATGGTGGTCGGCTGTTGCCCTTTTTTGACCAGTCACTCGTGAGGTGTGAATGACAGTTGAGGGACTAGGCTGTTGATCTTCAATTTCACATGGTTGTTCACAGATAAAGACTGGGGAGTCTGACTGGGCAAGAGTAGTGTGGAAATAATGGTGCCCAGTGGTCCACTCCCCACCCCGGAGCCACCAAATAATTCATCCATTTGCTGTAAAAAGACAACAGAGTTTAAGTCAAAAATCAGACTGGTACAAATTGGTATTTTCACATTTGTTTGCTGTGCTAATTTCCCCCCTTTACCAGTACAACTATGAAGCACTGATGAAGCCCAGTAGTTAAACAGTGGGGGGCAAAATACTGAACAGGAAAACTGGAAGATTGATACACTTCAGTAAGTCCCACTAAAATTTAAGGTGTATATACAGAGCAAGTACATACTGAGTAATATTCTCAGGTAATTTTGCCTTCTCCTGTTGCCTGAGATCTGTCTTTAGCCCTTTTGTGTGTGGTGAGCATGTTGCCCAGTTTTCTCCTCATTTCTTCCATTTGTGAATGTGTGTCCTTTAGCAATGAAGGCTTGTTCCATTTTCTTGTAAAAAGGCTATTTTGTTCCAGTTGTATAGGTGTTGGCATGTCCTGGTCAGCAGAATTCTGTAAAAACATTGCAGTATTGTTAAGGATTCAACAATCACTGTGCCTGTCTGGGATTTGTGACATTCTGTCTGGCAGGATAGACATGGGACAAAGCCGTCTGAAGAGGATGACTGCTGTGGTAATGTGTTTTTTTTCAGGAGTGAGGCACCAGGAGAATGTAGCTGTAGATTGGGTCAGAACCTGAGTGGGGGAAACTATGAGCTGGGGAATAGGAGTGGGGCAATGGGTAATTGTAGCTACAGGCTGGGTCCGAACCTGAGTGAGGGTGGTGGAAACTCGGGGCTGGAGAATAGGAGTGGGGCTCTGGGTGACTGTTGGAGGTTGAGGAGTGGGGAAGACAGGAGGCTGGGTGACAACACTGCTTGGGTTTACTGAAGAGAAAGAAAGACAGAAAATTGAAAATAATTATCCATATGCATTTAAATATTCATGTTTGGCATAATAAAAAGGAAAATTACCTTGATTGTGTCCTGCAGCTCTTATTTGCTCCAGTATGCTAGTGGCACACTTGTTATCTGGAAAAACAGATCTCATTTAATAACTGCCATTCAAATTTATAATGGTATTAAGGTATACTTATTTTACTCACCAGTTATCAAGTCTTTCAGCAGTTTCTCTGCTCACATGTAATTTGATGGCACGTTTGTCGTCTCTCACGGTAACTATGACTTCATCAATTGTTGCTGGTCAAAACCAGGTTCTGCAGGTGCCTTATATGCCCAATTGCATAACAAGATTTTCTTGCCACACACCTGCTGGAAATGGAGCATACCTATTGTGTGGGAACCCATTTCGACTGACAGATTGTGTTAATCACAGTGATTACTGTTGCGTGTTTTGCTTATTTTGTTGATGATGGCATTCAAGAATGTATTTTTTATGCTTCACTGCATTTGTCCAATAAATAACCAATACATTTATCAGAACTAAACTTTCACTCAGTGTGAATATTTTTTCTTTATTTTTCTTCTTCAGAGAATAATGACTACTGTGCACATAACTTCCATTGTATTAATCATCTTAATGGGCATATGAGATGTGGTTTGTTTTTAATATTTAAATCTCATAAATGTAACAAATAGAAATACAAACTTTGTACCAATGAATTGATGATAGTTTTTAGGTTTAAGGTTTTGAGGTCATACAAAATGGATTACTCTTCACAGTGGTCTAAGTTTGTCAATCACAACTTTATTTGTTTAACAATGCCACTGTTATAATTGAGGAGAGAATTAGAGAAAGATTGGGCAGATTTTAGACCTTGGAGTCATATTCATTGAATAAGTATAGCCTACATAGACAATTTATGTAAAGGCACTGTCATTTATAAAATCATACAACCCCTGAATGTAAGAAATTGAACTGCTAAATTAACAGTCCAAATGGTCTCACAGCTACATACATAGCTACATGTTAAATATTACAATTACACAGAAAATTAGGATTTTCTACAAAACGTGGTCTTTATGGACATAACTAAGAGCCACTAACCGCCATCCCTCCACTGCACACACCCCTCCCTCCACCATGGCTTGCTTCCACCATGGTGATCGGTGATTCAATCATTCGGGGGCTCTCACTCCCCTCCCACAGAGCCGCTGCAGTGGTCCACTGTTTCCCTGGAGCCCATAAATTGGACCTCAACACACAGCTTCCAGCCATGCTTGGAAAAACACGCCAACTTGAATACTGTGGTGGCAACACATTGGCAGCAATGATACTTCTCATCATGAGTCCGAAACTTTAGGGGAACATTTTAAAACTTTTCTCAACACCCTTAAAGCAATTGGAAAAAAAACATTGCAATCTCAGGATCCCTACCAACTTACAAGGGGCATAGAAAAAAAATCAGTTGTCTGCTCTGCTTAAATTCATGGCTAAAAATAGCATGTGACAAATTTAAGGTCACTTGCCTTGCCCTGTGTTCTTTAAGCGTGATAGATTGCACCCCAAATAGAGGGACTCTAAGGTGCTCACCCACAACATAGTGCAATGTATTTCACCATGACTACCTTCCTCATCCAGCCGTTTACTCTATAAAACCCATCATCTCAACTCAACACTACCAACAGAACTATGAAGGGGAGAAACATAAATAACTTGGTTCTAGTTCCCATGAACAGAAACTCATTTTCAACTGCAATGTCAATGACCTCATCAATGATCACAATCTGGACTGTCTTTTTCTTACTGAAACCTGGCTGGGAACAGATGTACCTGCCACACTGACTGAGGCCTGTCCACCCAGCTACACTTTTTCCTATTCATCCAGAGAGTGAAAGAGGGGTGGAGGGACAGCTGCAATCTACAGAGACACACTGCAGGGCAGGAATGTGGACGTGAGCATATTTCATACCTTTGAATATAATGCTAGTTTTTTAAATTCTCAGCCTCACTTCCTTGCAGTGACAGTATACAGATCTCCTAAATTTTCTGTCCCCTCTTTTTTTAAAAACAATTCTCAGACCTATCTGTCATTCACACAAGCTATGATACCTGCATTTAATTGGTGGTTTTAACATACATGTTGATAATCTGGCAGATATCAGAGCCAAAGAGTTTATAGAATGTCTTTTAAACAGCATGTTAACATACCAACTCACAAATATGGACACACCTTGGATATAATCATATCATATGGTCTAAAATCAATATATCCTCTGTCACTGATCTGACTGTCTGACCACCACTGTGTGTTTAACAGTTTTGATCAGTCTCTGCCAAGTACCACTGAATGTATTATCGGAAAAACACTGCATTACCCCTGACGCAGCCACAACTCTCACATCAAATATTGCAACCTACAAAAATAATATCTTACTGTCAGCCTGTGAGACTTAGTCAATGATTTTAACCATAAAATGAAAACCTTGCTTGACGCAGTCGCTCCAATTGAAGCCAGGAAAATAATTACAAAAAAAAAGGTTGTCCCCATGGAAAAATAGTCAAACCATGGAGCCAAAAAGAGACTGCAAAATTGCTGGGCACAGATGGCAAAAAACAAAACTGTAATACATCACGATATACTCACCAAAAAACTTAACTTACAACAAGGCAATTCGAACATCACAGCATGGATATTTCTCAAACCTCTCTGGTAAATCTCACAACCAACTACAGTGTTGAGCTTCCAGGATCTAAATGTGAAGTTTGCTGGCTACTTCAGGGAGAAAATAATCAACATTAGATCTGATGTCTGCCAGCAGAGCAACCAGACTGTACTTTTACCTATATCCTCTGTACAGAGTGATTTAAAGTTGGAACGTTTTGACCTGGTTGAATAGTAGTAACAGAACTGAAGCCCTCCATGTGTTCCCTTGACCCAATTCCTACCTCCCTTATTAAAAACTATATTTAATTCTGTATCTGAAGACATCCTTGCCATAGTAAATCACTCCCTACAGCGGTAGGGAGTGATTTACTCCCCTCCCCACTGGTCTTAAAACTGCTTTAGTAAAACCTCTTTTAAAGAAAGGGAACCTGGATATTTTAACACCCAGCAATTTTAGACCAATTTCATTTTTTTAAGCAAAATTTTAGAGAAACTAGTTTTTAAATCAGCTAAGTGCCTTTTTAACTCAAACATTAATTAGAAATAGAAGAAAAAAAAGCAAACTTCAGGGTACCGTACCCTGATGAAGACCTTTATGGTCGAAACCGGTCGGTTTTTTAATTGTAAGTAGCCATGTTGAATAAAAGGCTTTTTAACTTAATCCCAGAGTTTTTCCATTCCTGCTCCACATATGAGTGCCTGAAGTTTGTTTTTTCCTTCTATGTGATGACCCTTATCTTCAAGAGCACCTGCATTTTTCTTGAATTTTATATGATCAAGACAGTCCTTGAGCACACCACTACCTCTTTTTCACAAGTTTATTAGAAATGTTTTCAAATCAGGTTTTAGGACACATCACAGCACAGAGACAGCCCTGCTAAAAGTAGTGAATAATATCAAAACAAATCTTGACAGCAACAATCCTTCAGTTTTGGTCTGCTTGACCTGGGTGCTGCCTTTGGTACTGTGGACCACCAGATACTTTTAGATTAAGCGAGCATGTTGGCCTGTCTGGAATCATTTTAAAAACTGTTTACCTATCTTTGCGGCATGCATTTTTTCGTATCTATAGATGACTACTCTTCCAAACACTATGAGGTTAACTGTGGGGTATCACAAGGATCAATTTTAGGACCGTTAATTTGTACATGCTAACTCTGGGCAGTGTCATCAGGAGGCACGATATCTCTTTACGCAACTATGCTGATGACACTCAGCTCTATGTGTCTGTGTCTCCTGATTACATCGGGCCAACGACTAACTTTTTAAATTGTATTTTAGATATAAAAAGGCCTGGATGTCAGATTTTTTTTAACAGCTCAATCAAGATAAAACAGAAGTACTGATCATTGGTTCAAAGGCTCAGAGATAAACTGGCCTCCAAACTAAACACACTAGGACTCCACCCGAACAAAGAAGCAAGAAATCTTTAGTGATTTTTGATTCCGATTTTAATTTCAAGGCTCATGTGCAGGTTGCCACAAAAACAGCATTTTCTCATTTGAAGAACATCCCCAAAGTGAGGCCATTTCTCTCTCTGAGCAACGCTGAGAGACTGATGCATACTCATGGAATGGTTGTGGCTCAGGAGGTAGAGCAGGTTGTCCACTAATCCCCAGCTCCTCCAGTCTGCATGTTGAAGTGTCCCTGGGCAAGATACTGAACCCGAAGGCTGTGCCATCGGTGTGTGAATGATTAGAAACTCCTCCTGATGAGCAGGTTGTCTCTGCCATCAGTGTATGAATGTGTGTGTGAATGGGTGAATGTTGACATGTAGTGTAAAGTGCTTTGAGTGATCAGAAGGCTAGAAAGGTGATGTATAAATGCAGTCCATTTACTATAGCTAGCAGGCTAGACTATTGTAACGCTCTCCTTTATGGTCTAATGAAGAACACAATTAATCAGCTGCAATTAATTCAAAATTCTGCTGCATCAGTGCTGACTGCTGTAACAGCCTTCAGAGGCTGTGTGAGGAGCTGAAAATAAGTTTAGTTTAACACCCAGACTGAAAGAGGAGGGCACCACAGATGATTTTCTTCTGGAGAGACTGGCACACCTGGGCCAAATGAGGGAGAAATTGGCTGAACAAGACAGTGCAGATGTTTGGTTTGCCGATGTCATCATAGACATGCTGGCAAACATCCACCCAGCAGGTAAGCGGGACGTGAAATTTAAAGTGTACCAGGTGCTATTTGAGGCAGAGCTGACTTCCTAAAAGATAAATCAGACTAATCTTTAATGGCCAAGAATGTTTACACATACAAAATATTAATGACCATTTGAATGTGGAATTATGCTAGTGAGTTGATATGTTTGTTTCAGATGTTTATTGTGAAGCATCATTTTCAAAAGATAACAAGGTGTTGCCATGCTTCTTTTCCATATAAACAATTAAAATGTCAAAAAGACATAAGAAAACCACGATTTGATATATATAAACAGCACGGTATTTAAGTTACATTGTTAAGCTCCTGATCTAAGAATTGCACTCAGATGGGACCTTGAGAATCCCGAGTCCTGTGGTTCTGTACAACATGATCTCAAACACAAAAAAAAACAAAACAAAAAAAAAACAAAAAAAAAAAAAAACACGTCACTAGTTCAAACAGCCTCTCCTAACGACTGTGTCTTGCCGGGGCACAAGACTCTATGATGTCTGGAAGTACAAATTCAGGTCGTTTCGTACTGTAGTTGCAGCCCACGATGTCCTTGCAGTTGTTGTTGTCTCCGGTAAACAGCCTCCTCCATTTACCTGGCAGAAGCTCCCCTGATGCTGCTGTCCCGTCAACAAATTTAGGTGGGATGTATCTGGCTGTAGGAGAGACTGCAGCATCAGTGTTTTTGTCAACACACAAATAAACAAGCTGCTAAAAACATTGCAAAAGCCAAAAAACATTAATGGACTGACAACATCCAGGAGTTTTTCCCAGTATGTGGGACTGACTTTCTTCTTTGCATTGGTGAAACTAGATACAATCCAGGATTACTGGAAAAAGAACACCATTTACAGCCAATGTCATGCCATGGGACTGGTACCTGGTGATATCTTGGAACATCCACGAGTGATTCTGAGAAAGACGTTGAGAACGACAGGTGAGGTCGCTGTCTGCTCTACAATCAACAAGGCATTCCCTGGAAGTACAAAACCCAGACAATTCCATGCCCGAGACCTGTCATGGAATATAACAAGTACAATGGGAGGTGGGACCAGTACTACTCTGTACACCACAAGAGCATGTGCTGGTGGCGGACATTGTTCTTCCACTTCCTGGACATTGCAGCCACAAACAGCCTCCCCCTTCACAAGGAGCTCTGCAGAGAGAAGCAGGAGGAACCCTGCAGGAGCTGATAGCCCAGTTGCAGCCCCTCCTGCCAAGGCACACAGGTGCCACTTATCCATGGCAATCTATGATCAATCTGATACAAGCGGGAGGTAAGTCGGTCTACCCCCTGGAAGTGTATGACACAAATGAGACTTCATTAAATATAAAATTTACTTAAACCAACTAAGTAATTTGCCTAATGTCTGTTTCTCTGTTCTTATCTTTGTCCTTTCTCGCTCTCTTAACTTCTCTCATTCATTCCTCCCCCTCTCCCCCCCATCACTCTCTCCAATATATGTATTAGTATCATTTTTTTTAAATATAAATTTGTTTACCATAAATAGACCTATTTGTCATTTACTTTTGGCAGATTTTCAGCACCCATAATCCTACTTCCCTACCAACAGCTAATGCGCTCAGGGTGGAGAAATCAATTTTCCACCCTGCCAACATAAACCATAAATTTTCACTGCAGTTCTGTCTGACTGAACAGTGGCTTTGTGATGGATTCCCCATCAGCAGCTATTGGAAGTGTGTGTGATCAGTGTTCCCTCTGTGTTTTCGTTGTCTGTCTCAGGTGGCGTTCCACCAGAGCCTCTCCGTATCGACAAGGAGTGGATAGGAGTGCTGTGCTGTATGAGGGTCATTTGTTAGTAGGAGGTCTCTATCCTTGTGAGAGAGGTGATGCTGCACTAATGATTTAAGAAGTGAACCTTCGCTCAGCAACTTAAGGTAAAAACCCTCCGTGCGATTTGAAAGCATGGCTGGTGTTCTGACTCTCCCTGCCAACAAAACCTCTTCAAGGTGAATAAAGCATAGAGGGGATTAAATAAAGTGAAGCATAGATGGACTGAATAAAAGTACACGGTAGACACTCTAAAAGTTTCCATTTCTACAGCTGTATGTGCTGTATTAACAGTACATGTCAAGGATTTTTTTAATGCTTTACAGAAGAACCACATGTATTGTAACCCTTCGATCATTTCGATCCTGCATTTTTCGAAACAATTCTTTTGATGGATGCAAACAAAATGCATGAGTGGTTCAGCAAACTAATGTAAAAAATTGATTTAAAAGATTGATTTTACAGTAAACACACCTACACAAACACTTTCAGGATTTCTCATTGGGAGGCTGACCTGCAAAGTGGAAACAAAAGGCCTATATATTTTCATTTCTTTCTTCATTTAAGAATAAAATTGATTTAAAACACTGTTAAGGATTGTATCTGAGGGCAGTCATTCATTAGTAAGTGAGGGTTGACAGAGTTATAGCTCATTTTAAGACTCACTTGACTAAGAAAAAGAAAAAAAGACAAATGTGAATATATATTCTGTGTTGCACTTTGAGACTGGAGATATACTTTATCGGTTATAATATATAATATACATAATATTTAATTTCTGGCAGGTTTTAGAGACTTACTTTAAGCATTAGACAGCACGGCCATGTTTTAATAACGCTCCTTGTGTGGTGGCAGTATTAGATGAAACAAGGTTTTATTCATTGGGATTTACTCAAGCCTTGTATGAACTTTGTTATGCAGCAAATTCGTGAAAAAAATATGTAAATATGTTTTCGATGTGAACTATGAAAGTCGAAACTTCAGCTTTCATCCGGGGGCCAAATATTTTTGCTGGAGGGCCACCATTTGCCTCCTACTGACATATAAATACACAAAACCGCATATTATTAGAGAACTTAAAACCCCAACAGATTGTGACAATTGTGACTCTTTTAATCTTTTCAGAAACCAACATGGATGAGAGGTCCTTTAAGTGCTCAGAAAAAAAAAAGAAGAAATGTGAACACTACTGTTCCTTTGCAACTGGGCAAATTCCATCTGCTGAGAAGTATTGTGTAATACGATTGAAAGCTCAAGAAAAGGTACTGAGTGGACCTTTGATGGACAAGAGACAGTTTCCAAGGTCAAGACTTAACTGTCAGTCTCAATTGTGAAGAGACTTCACAGTAACTCACTCACAAGCACACAAGGAGCCTTTTAACTCATTAGATGGTGATTCATATTGGAAATAAGAATCTAGTCACTACAGAATAAAATGCTCCCACACTCCACGGTTGCCCTATTTTACACTATATGACTATGCTGGATCTTTATGATCTTGAGCTCTCATTGCCGTATAATGAGGAATATGTGTTTTAATTCTTGTGATACATCTCTGGTTGTAATGTGATCCCAGTTCTCTTGATTCATATCCAAGAATGCACAGAGATAAACTAGGTTTTGAGATGTTATGTGAATGGAGGAACCTTTTTTAAGTCTTCAAAGTGCTTTTCTTTACTGAAACCATGTCAGTGCTAGCAATCTTAGCACAAACAATATCTCCAAATAAACGTGTTGAGTGTGTCTCTGCTCACAGTCAAAACTCTGCCACTGTCCAAACCCTGAGTTTAAATACTTTTGGAGTGTACCATTAACATCAGCAACGGGGATGATTCAGTTCACAGAAAAGCAAATGTAACTCTACTTGAGAAGCAGCTCAACCTCATTATGGATCACATTTTCACAAGATTTGAACATTTAATTTACTTACATCTCTGCTCATGACCGAAGGAAGAAAATAGAGCAAAAAACACCCATTATAATTCTCTTCCAATTCAATCCACTTGATAGAGTCCAACAAGCAGCAGCTGCTGCTCATTGAGCACCTGGTTGATTACATTGCAGCTCACCTGGCCTCAGTTAATTAGTGGAACCTAAGTTGGTTTGTTTTTTTTCTCAGCAAAAGCATACACAGAAGGATTCAGAAAGTCTCATTAAAATAAGATAAATGACTTCAGGCCCACTCACAGCAGCATTTAAATGGTGAAGTCAATTCATTTCAATGGCTTCAACTTAAATTCGACACATGAATGCGTGTCATTGACATGTACTGAACTGTCTCTAAAGTGCCGACCTTTGAGGAAACTGGAGAGCTCGATATTCCAAACAGGAGAAGCTACCATAACTTATTAGCTGTTTTGCACCGTCCACTTTAATTTAACCTCCTCTCCCAACAGAAGCATGAATTGAAGACAGTCATGAGA
This sequence comes from Thunnus maccoyii, assembly GCF_910596095.1. Classification (NCBI taxonomy): domain Eukaryota; kingdom Metazoa; phylum Chordata; class Actinopteri; order Scombriformes; family Scombridae; genus Thunnus; species Thunnus maccoyii. The sequence goes on along the minus strand of NC_056553.1, from coordinate 7,119,184 downwards.
CAGGGGTTGGTAGTACAAAGCACCTCTTCAATTAACTGTGTGAACTTTATTAACAGAACACTATGTACATACAAAATGTGTACAACTGACAAGTGCATAAAAAGCTACAGCAGTTCACCACTTAAGCAGTCACCACATCACCTAGCCTTCTAGTTTCACTTATTTCGCAAGAAAACTCAGATGAAGTTAACTTCTTCAGGTGTCATCGCAAAGGCAAAATAATGGCTACTAGACAGAGTTCCTGAATAGACTGATGGTATGTTGATATGTTTTTCATCTCTAACCTTTTAATCACTGCATTTTGAACTAGTGTCCTTTATGTTGTCTCTTATGATGTGATGTTATGTGAGTATATGTTGCCTTTTATCTTAAAATACATCCTAAAAACCTTTTTGATTACTTGTTCTTGGGATTCATTTGTCTACATTTGGTGCTTGTGTTGTGATATTTCTTCATGTCAAACAATGAACTCCATCTTGTTGAATGGTTGATGGTCTGGAAATAATAAATCTAGGACTCTGATATTGCAAAATGTTGTAAAGAAACCTAAATCTAAACCTTAGATCAAAATGGGATAGGCAAATTTAACATAACTAACCCTATTACTGAAGAAAAGACATGTATATTAATGTAGAAGCGGTTCTTCACACCTGTAGATTAAACGTTCTCTAAATGAGTATTTTCTACATAGGCATGTAATCCCTCAGTTGAAGACAATAAAGAATTACAGTAGAAGATGTAAAAAGGAATTCACTTAAGTCTCTAACCACTGGGCTTTATTGGCATCTTCTTCCCTACAAACTGTTTGACTCACTTAAACTGACACGGACATTCATCCTGAAAATGTAGTGATTATAAAACCGATTTGAAACTCGCTCTCTTTATCAAGCCACTAATGAGGATGCATGTAGTGATTTAGCGGAGATACGTACTCGCTTTTTCCAATACGACTCCTGGTAGGGTTGGATTTGGTCCAGTACCAAATGAGATAGCGCTGTGATGTGAGGACATTTCTGCTCAATCCAATTACAAGTGAGTCAGTGGAGGGGACACGTTAAGGACACGTCAAATAATCAATTGTTAATAATGGAGGTGTTTTCCTATTGTTTCTGCTTTGCTAAGTGTTTTCTAGCAACAAAAGGACATTGGAAATGAGCTCATTTATCTTTTCTGATCCATCTTCAGTGTGTGTGTGTGTGTGTGTGTGTGTGCAGACCAGTGTTTATCTACATTTGTTTGTAATCGCTGTGGTAAAATTAATAGTCCTTGGAGGACTCCCAAGTAAAAGATCAGTTCATTTCATTTTCAAATCATTCACAGGGAACATCATATCTGTGCTTCTTCATAATTTTGACGTCTCAAGAGTACACTGGAGAGTAAACTGGTTATATTTACTGTATGTAGAAATTGATGAGCCTCAGTACTTAATTAACTTTTGTGGGGTTTTTTTCCCCTTTCTTGTGTAGATAACTGCACACTTGTACACAGCTGACTATACATTGCAGCTTCATTATTTCCCCACAAACCCTGAAACCAATGAACCAAGTACCTACCAGAATAATACTACCTGGCCCCAGGAGTCTGTGTGTCAATTAGCGTGTGGTAATTTTACACACAACTTTATTGGGGACAATTGTCCATGTTAACACAACATAAAATACATCTTAAAATTCAGTTTTGACACACAGCCCCTCTATAAAACATGGTTAAAAGGTAATAATGCAGGACCTGCGTTAGTTTATGTTGTATTTGATTGGTTTTGTTGCCCACTTGGTAATCCAGCTTTGGTTTAAATATGTTTGTCAATTCCTCAAACTGTGTTCAGACCAACAATAGAGCTGCATTAAAAAATAGCTGCCACCTCATTCACTTCAATAACAACCCTGCGCAGGCATAACAGGTGCCAATGCTCAGGGCTCCAACAAAAACACAAACAAACAAATTAAAAAATACAATGTTGTCTGGCTAAAATGTTGAGCCTGGGGCCTGTTTCACAACATTTGCAACTTGATTCAGTCACATAAAACAGACAAAATATTTGTGGCACAAGCATGCAAGAGCCCTGAAAGACTCATAAATGTATCTGCAATTTGCAAGTTACCGCTATTTGTGTGCTGTAACACTGTAACATGAACAGAGTAATTCCACTATTTAGCTCATGATGACAGAGCGAGGTTGAAATGTTGTCACCACTTTCCATAGTTGTAAAATCCTGTCTCATAGTATTATAAACAGCTGTGCAATGTTTTGACCATAGACTGTATATAAAGATGGATGAGGCGAGCTCCGATGTCACCTGCTGGTTTCATTGGAGCTGGTTTGAAAACCGGAGGTGCTGCTTATGGTCAGCGCCATCTTTTCCGTTTGAAGCTAGAACCTTCCTAATAAGGGTCCGGGATGTTGCCACACTCTGGAAACACGCCCCGCTACCTCAGACCGAAGTGAACGCTAGCTTACTGAAAACACAGAGTGGTTCACACTTGGGCTAATGTTAGCTACTTTAGCTAAATTGTGCTAACAGGGCAGGTATCATAATCAAGTAACTCTAAAATTAAACTTACCAATATATTGCTTGACTGCATCCTTTTGAGGGTCTGTGAATCACAGAAAACTTTTGGCGTTGATAATGATCCTGCACCGAACCTATCAAACTTTGTGTTAGTTCATCAGCTGGATCTCTCAGGCGGAAAGGGGTCCAAGGATGGGTGACAAATCATTTCATGCTAAAATTATACTTGGCCGTTCACAATCAAGTAAGGACACATAATTTTGAATGTACCAAACCAAAAATATGGACACAGCCAGCAGTCTTTTGAGGATATGGGTGACACCAAGAAATGAGATTACACTAATTCATTCTGTGTGGTGTTGTGATCAAATTTGAACTGTTGGAACATGTAATGAAAGAGTCTCCTCTGTGCAAAGAAAAGCGCAATGCAAAAAGTGCATGTTTCAACTTAAGCATTAATCAGTCAAATGGATGATCAACACATAAAATATATTATACAACCAGTTGGATCTGAGCAGTGTTATGCCTATACCACAATTTGTAACATTTACTGCTTGCAACTTCTCTGTATAATTTGATTCAAATGTGAGCACTGTGTCTTTTTTGGGGGGGTGGTGGGGGACATTTTATCGCTTCAGTTTTGCAACAGTGGAGCGAGTCGACAGGAAATGAGGGGGAGAGAGAGATGGTGACATGCAACAAAGGTCCGCTGGCAGAATCGAACCGCAGACGTTGAGGTTATGTGGCAAGCGTCTTAACCAGTAGGCGATCAGGGCGCGCCATGAGTACTGTGTCTTGACAATCCATCACAACAGAGCAACCATATACAATACAGTATTATATAAAGGGCACTGCAGCTAGCTTGAGATGTCTGGAAGTGATAATCAGTCTGTTTGATTATGTAATCTGTGTCTCTGCAAGTGATAAGGCCATGGTTGGTTCACTCCTTTAGTGTTTATAATTGCATCCTAGAAAGACAGACTCAAGCACACATAGAAACACACACACACACACACACACACACAGAGGCCCACAGCAGGCCTGCTGTTTGGTATATTTGTGCGGAAAGATGAGGGCCAATTTGTACAGTTCATCCGAATTACAAAGAAACAGAGTTTTATGTTGTCGCTCTTTTTAATAATTTAAATTTCCAGTGCTGCTTGGTAATTTGTGTCTTACATTGGAGTAGTTACCCACTTTCCTATTTCCTATCGTGTCAACATCCAAGTTGTAATTACAATCTATAATTAAAATTATTCTGGAAGTTCCTAAAAATCAAGAAAATCCCTCACATTGGACAAAGTCTGTCGTTCAAGGTAATTAAACTTCATGGATATAGTGATAAGTTGTCAATGCACAATATTTTAACCCCAAACAACCAACTCTGCAATCACACAACTGTCTGATAATGTGAATGCTCACAAGTCCAAAACATAGGAATCTGTCTTATCCACACCATTCATCTCATTTGGTGAGAACACTGCATTAAGTCTACCCATAATGACTTTCCTTTAGCACTCAATCAGTCAGCTGTTGGCCTCCAAGTTATGTTGAGATATATAACTAGGCAGATTATGCAGGTGCTGGTTTGAAGTTTTTTGTTTTTTTTTCTGCTGTGGAAACATATTGAAATCCACTACTGTGAATCCAAGATGACCACATGACTTGTGGCCAGCTGTGGAAGAAGTATTCAGATCCTTTACCAACACAACCAACACAACAATGTAAAAATACTCCATTAAAAGTCCGGCATGAAAATCCTACTTAAGTAAAAGTACATAAGTATTAGCAGCAAAATGTACTTAAAGTATTAAAATAAAAGTAGTGGTTTGGTCCCTCTGACTGATATATTTTTATATATGACATCATTAGATTATTAATAGTGAAGCATCAGTGTTAGAGCAGCATGTTACTGTTGTAACTGCTGGAGGTGGAGCTAGTTTCAACTACTTTATATACAGTTAGCTAGTTTAGTCCAGTGGTTCCCAACCTAGGGGTTGGTCCCCTCCAAAGGGTCACCAGACAAATCTGAGGGGTCGTGAGATGATTAATGGGAGAGGAAAGAAGAAAAAACAAAGTTCTGATACACAAATCTGTTTTCAGTTTTTGGACTTTTTCTCTAATCTTTGATTTTTTGGTGAAATATTGGATCATTTGAACATTTATTGAAATGAAAGCATGTGAGAAGTTTAGAGGGAAAAATCACTATTTGGTGGAGCTGTTAACTCATAGACATGTGAAATGTGACCCCGACTACACACTGCTTTCTGGAAGCCAAAAAGGTTGGAAACCACTGGTTTCATCTTTAACAATGTGTTGTACTTTAAAAGCTTGTTATATTATCCATTGTGTCAAATCTTCATCTGATGAGTAACTAAAGCTGTCAAATAAATGTAGTGGAGTAGAAAGTACAATATTTCCCTCTGAAATGTAGTGGAGTGGAAGTTTAAAGTAGCATCAAATGGAAATGCTCAATGAAAATACAAGTACCTGAAAACTGTACTTGAGTAAAAGTACTTAGCTACTTTCCCCTACTGCTTGTAGCTAACGCTGCTCTTTCCAGACTTTATGGTGTATTTGTTTTTAGTAAATTACACAAGGTTTTAATTAAAACTCTTCTGCGGACGCCCTCTTTGTCACAACACATGACAAAGCCGACTACAATTTTTCACAGGTATGTTTAATACCCTACAGGCCTTGAATACCCAAAACACAACATTTGGGTGGAGTATTACTCTCAGATTAAAGGTTTACTCTGAGCAGCTGAGGTGTATTTGCAGCCCTCGGCTCATTATTCATTCATGGCCGTCAGTTAATATTCCAATCTAACTCTCCAGATGCTGCTTGTTTCTCACCGCGACGAAGGCTGTAATTTAGAACATTAATCTGCTTCCCTTCCGTAAATAATACCCACGTTAATAATTGATGGATTAATCAACACATCTGAGTATGACTAAGAGGAAAAAAAAGAATGAGAGAGAGAAAGTGACAGTGCGCTCCAGTTTTCTGAAGGAAGACACACACTTTGGATGAAGTAAGCAGAAAAAAGATCGAGACGTCCAAATCTGTTTGTGACATGATTTCATTTATGTTACATAAGCAAAGAAAAATACATTAGGAGACACACAAACACAAAACCACATTTCCACTAAACAGCAGCTTCAGAAACATCTAGACATCTTAAAACAGTGAAATCTCTTTACATGTCCCTCATAACCTTGTGAAATGTCCCTTTTAATGGCTTTCATAACAATCCCCGCATCGATGACAGATGGCCTGTACGCCGCAAAGTGTAAATAAAGGCATAATTAAAAACCTTGACAGTTCTAAATTGCATAAATTGTTGCTTTACACTGCTAACAAACCTTTAATACTCTGTATCAAATCTTTAAATATCAGCCATGGAAACGGGGTCAGGAGAAAACGCTTTACCCCCTTCTTCAACCGAATTATCATCGGGAAAAAAAAGGGAGAATAATCCTGCTAACAGTAGCTACACACTTGAGCTGACAAAATATCTCATTGCTCCGTTTACAAAAAAACCCCACCACCAAACAGTTTATGAAATCTCCGCCAAAGAACGCTATGCTTCTCCAAAATGTTCCTGAATTATTTCTCAGATTAAGAGAGAACATTATTTAGTTACGTAACAAATATACTTCATCAATACAAGCAAAAGGCTTGACCTATTTACGTGGATATATTTTTTTTTTGTATGTGTGTGTGTATGTAATTGAATTAATGGGGTGCGGCAAATGCAATTTCACGTCTTCCTCTCCATCTGGTTCCTCTGAATCAGTAAAGTGCTATCGTGCTTAGTTCCATCGCTAACGTGCTAACGCCGGGCCTAATAAACGTGATGATTCTCGGCCCTGCGGTGAACACGCTCCCCTTAAGATGCTACACACTTCACATTCATTAACAAATCTTCCAAAAATATACACATCTGAATTCACAAATAAAGGGTTTTATTCCAAAAAACACTTAATTTCCAAAACCTTCGCTGCATCAAGTGTATCTTCCTGTCCTTATAAACATGTAGTTTTGTAAGCGGACCTCTCCCGGCGTGAGAAATCACTTCAGTACTAACCCACAACGTCACTTTCTTTCAAGCATTTTGTAAAAGCAGGCATCGTTTTTTTCCCCCCAAAAAACAGTGGACATGTCATTTTGTAATCAGCCTCTTCATGTTGGCTCTGCGTAGGCTGCGTTCTGACACCTCGAGCCCCTGACCTTTTTTTCCCCCCACGCGTCAAACTAAAATTATTTGTCTTGATGTGCGGAAGCAAACGGCCACCCTTTCGTCGTCTTTTACACCAAGACAAAACTACACAAGTTTGTTAAATGTTCGTGATCCTGGATGCCTCCCTCTGGGCCCTTTCTGCTTAATTTTTCGGCAGAGGTAAGTGAGCTTCGACGCAACATTTGTGCTCTTGTGTGATGGATGTGATTACAGCAGATACATTCTAATGACAGAAGTCTGTAATCTTAACACGAAGCACTATGTTTAGCCCTAGTCTTCATTTCTACCTCCTGCTTTGTATACAGTGCCTCTGGTAAGCAGGGTGAGACTGGCGTTTTGCATGTGTCCCTGTTTGCCGATTTCACAGAACAATGATAATCTGTTAAGGGAATAAAATGTCCCAGTTTGTATTTAAGACTCCCACCGAGCTTGCTTTTTTTTCACTATTATGAGGATTTTTTTTTTTCTTAATTGGAGACCTGTGCCCCCGCTCATTGTTCCTTTCTGCAAATGTTCGTCCCCTGTTGTTGTTGTTGTTGTTGTTTCCCAGCTCTTACTCCCTGTAGTGAGCCACCAGAATCAGTTTGGGTTTGGGGCTGTTAGCAGCAGCAGCAGCAGCACGGATGTGGGAAGCGACAGAGGCCGGATTCGATGGAGACAGAGTCACGTCGTTGGCTCCCTGTGAGGATCCGTGGATGGAGTTGGGAGTGGGCATGACTGAACAGGGGGCGGCAGCGGACACTTGGTGCTCCTTCTCCTGGCGGACGGTTCGGAGCGTCTTGGTCGCCCGCGAAAATGTCTTTAAGGAGGAGCCTCGCTCGGGGGTGGAGCAGCTGACCAACGCCCTGAAACACCTGTAGAACTACAAACACACACATATGCGGGATTAGTATCATTATTTTAAAAGGTTGTGAATAGTAGCGACTCGTAGTGGTGATTATATGGTTGTAAATGTAGTAAATGTTCAATCAGAAAAGACACAAGTGAACAAGACTGTAGATTATTTATTTAATTTTTTACATCATCAATTAACTAATTAAAAACAAAATTATCAGAAAAACGAGCACTTGAACAAACATCAGCATGATAAGAATGACCGAAAATGACAGAAACCATCTTTGGGAAAAATTTAGTTTGGCTCATGTCCCATCCGCTAACATGGAGGGGGGCGGGACTTATGACCTATACTGCAGCCAACCTTCATTTCTTGGGAGCTGTCATGATGTCCATATTTATATACAGTCAATGGATTTAACTGTTTATATACTGATTGTAAATAGGGGGACTTAAAGGCAGAATGATAAGGATTTTCTTAAAAAACAATGTATAGACTCTACAAAAAATAATCCTCTCAATCATCACTTATGACTCCCTAGACGTGTGTGGTGGTGTATTTATCTACAGAAACCCTCTACCTGTATTTTTTTTATTTTGCTAAAGTAGTGTAGTAGTGGTGGGATAGTCATAGCAATAATGGCAATTATAGAAAAATAAAAAGAAGTAATGGTAGTAGTCAGATAATAGTCTATTACCTAATATCAAAATAAGTTATATTAGTAATATCAAGGTCATAGTATTAGTAGAAAAAGTAGTAGTGGGTGTGATAGAAAGTAGTAATAACAGCAGCAGTTGTAGTAGCAGAAGACAAAGTTATACTTAGTAGTTGCAGTCTTAAAGTATTAATTAGTGTAGTAGCAAGGTAAACTTCAATAGAAAGTAAAGTATATGGTAGCACTATAAGTACTTGTATTAGAAGTACCAGCTGTTGTTCAGTACTAGTATTAGTCGCAAGTATAAGTGTATTAATGGCAGTAGTAGAAAAAGTAGTGAACCTACACTAGTAGTGGATCTAGTAAGTGTTAGTAGTTGTAGAAATAGTAATTGTTGACCTAGTAGTATATCAAGTATGAAGTAGTATCAAAAGTAACACACATAATGGTTGTAGTACCATGGGAATAGTAGTAAGGTAACAGCATTTAAAAGTTGGTTATTAGTAGTAGTAAGTAAGTGGAAGTAGTGGTAAAGTACAAACAACACTGTATGAAATACAAATAGAAGTAGAAGCAGCAGTAGTGGGATAGTTAAGAGTTGTAGTTGTAGTTATAGTGGTAGAAATATTAACAATACACATAGCAGTAATAAAATACCGGCACATGAAATAGTATCACAACACCTAGTAGTTGTAGTATGATAATAGTGTGATAACACAGTAGCACTAGTGGTAACAGTGATAGAGGTAGGAGAACTAGTAGTAATTATAGTAATACTAATAGACATTGTAATAATAGTAGAAGTAGCAGCAGTAGTAATTGTAACACTAATTATGATATTATATTATGTAATAGTACAGTTCTGTTAGAAAATAAATGATCGACAGACAGATAAAGAGAAATAAATAAAGAGAAGATCATTTATCATTTAGATCCTTCTTCCCTCCGTGTTGGGAGTCCAGCAGGCTGCGTGCTCCCCTGGATAAACGTAGTGTACTTAGTATACTCTCCGGTTCCACACGTATACTTAAAGTCTACTACATTTCCCCAGGGCGCCGCAGATCAAACAGGCGTGCTTGCATGAAACATGACAACTCTCATATTACATCATCATAGTGAATAATTTCCTCCAGCATGATTCCACCCTTTGAAAGAAGTGACGTGCAGTGACTGATATGCAAAATGAGACCGACCAGTTTGTGGTGGGGTTTTTTTTAACAGAGATACTTAAGCACTCGGCTGACAATTCATCATATATGAGCCAATTATTTTTTTGTTACCCCGAGGAACTTATGCGGCTTTCAAAATTAGCGCTCTGTTTTTTAAAAAATCTTCTAGTGTCTAACATCCCAGTGTATTAATCTACTGTACTTGTAAAGAAGAAGAAGCTGTTGGTTTAAAAGCAAAACCTTCAGGAAAGTGTGAAGTTGAAGTGTGAAGGAGAAAAGGATGTTTGAGGTGAACGTAGGAAAAAAAAAAAGAAGAAGAAGCAGGAGGACAAGCAGACGTCATCAGGGATTATAGCTGATATCAGGCACAGATTGGGATCTTAAGACTGAGGAGGGTCCAAATCCTCACCTGTCACTCTTAATCTTTGTGTCTTTAAAGCAAACACACACACATGACAGTACTGTGATGCATTTGTGTCATATGTATCTGCAGTAAAATCTCTTGAACGAATGAATGTTTCCATCCATCTATTCATGCACTTTTTTTAATCATTTGATTTATTTACAGGCTGATGAATCTGCTGATGTGTTTCCACACAAAGCCTTCCTGTCATCAGAGGATGAGTCCGGTCTGGTTACTTAAAGGTGCAGTGTGTAAGATTGAGTGGCATCTAGTGGAACAGACTTGGCAGAAATTTAATATTGTTATAATTAGTGTTTAATCCACATGAATATAAGAACCGTTGTGTTTTCATTAACCTAGAATGAGCCCTTTATGTCTACATAAGGAGCAGGTCCCCTTCTATGGAGGCCGCCATGTTGCAAAACCATGTTTCTACAGTAGCCCACAGTGGACAAACCAAACACTGGCTATAGGCAGAGTCCTGCACACGTCAAAAACACTCCAGCCCGACAAAGTCTGCAATTTTTCAGCCCGAGCCCAACTTGAGACCAACACCAATATCACTTTAAACTCTGTCTGATAAACGTGAGGATACTCTGTTGAGCCGCACATATATTAGTCAGCATTGTTTCAGAACGGGCCTTTAAATCTAAATTGAAGATAAATCTGTTCACCATGGCTGTTAATTGCATTTTAAAGCTGCGCTTTGTTATTTTTATCCTTTATGTTATCTTTTCAATACTTTACTTTTCTTAATTTTTTTGTATTTTACTGTTCTATTCATTTTACTTGCCTCTTTTTAGTCTGGTTTTGTTCCTTTTCTTATATTCTTTTGCTAACAGGGATACAAACAGGTAAGTTGTGAACATCATGTGGATATAGAAAACCTGCCACCACTACGGGGGTCCGGAGTTATGGTCTCCCAGGGGGAAAATTTTGAAAGATATTCATTTGCTCATTTCATGCTCACATGCTCATTTCTAGTTACTTTTAAGTATATTTGCATCTGCCTGAAAACTAATTCCGACAGTCATTACGGGGTAAAACTACCCTACATAAAACACATAAAAGGAATCAATAATCAACACACTGATCTGCAGCTCAGTGCGGCGCACGCTTTTCCGGCCCATAGCGTCAAGCCACTTTGGTTCATCTGTAAAAAAAAGAGTTTCCTGCTCTACATCTGCATTTAAACTGTAAGAACTCAAAAAATGCAAATGTGTTTTGGCAGATGTAGATGGAAAATATCAGCTTCAAATGGTCACCAAACCACCCAGTAATCCATCCATCTGTCTCTCTTACAGACATGTAGGGCTGAAGAAGAATATTGGCAAAAAAAATTAGTGTTGATTATTACAATATACAATGCATCACATCTAAAAAAGGTAATTACCATTATTTCACCACATACAGTATATGCATCTGATAACTTCTACAGCTCCTAATGGAAAGCAGAAACATTAAGCAGATGTTGCTTTTTTTACTCTTGATTCATTAATTAATAGTCTATAAAATGTCAGTAAATAGTAAAAAAAAAAGCCTGTTTCTCACAAAGATTATGTCTTCAAATGTCTTCGTTTGTCTAACCAACAGTCCAAAAACCCCAAAATATTCAGTTTGCTACAGTGTATGTCAAAGAAAATCATCAAATTTTCACATTTTAGAAGCTGAAACCAGCACATTTCTGGCATTTTTGCTTAAAAAAAAGTTTATTTGATTATTAAAAATAATTAAAAATTAAATTTAAAAAACAAAAAAGGCGGAGCTCAACTGTGAGGGCTGTGCAGCACCCTACAGTGCGCACACACCAGAGTTCATCTTCAAAACAGACAGCGCTTGCAAGCGTTTTTCGATTTAATGACTAAATAATTACCTTTGTGAGACGAATGTGAAGTTTACTTTAACTTTCACGGAGCGGAAAGTCCGAAACGAGATCGGCTGACCAACACACACACTGCATCATTAAACAACTTGAACCAACTCTGAGGTGAAGAACATCTAACCTGATCAAACCCTAATACATGAGTTTCATAGGTGACTTATTTTCATCTAATTTCATTTTCATTTCACTTTGAGCTAATGTCACCAAAAGGTGAAAGGTTTGCATCTTTAAAACACTTTGAATTTCCTTGTGTATTAAATGTGCCATATAAATAAACTGCCTGGTAAAACTAATTATGTAATCCACATAAATACGTTAACACAGTTGATGGAAACATTGCTTAAATCTCAGAAATTTCCTGCAACATTTATGGCAACACAACCAAAGATGAGGTGAAAATATTAAACATAACCAATTTGAAATCTATAAATACTGGAAAACTACATTCACAGCATGACGTCCACATCGCCACCTTTTGCAGAAATATGCTAAGAACTGTAAAGGTGTAATTTATTCGGTGACAGCTCGGGTCCGGGGCGTGAATCTGCGCAGCGCTTGAAGTCTTCAACTCGCCTCAACACACTGCTGCCATAGTTATGGGCTGGGAGGAACTGAAGACTGAAAGCGCCACACAGCGTGGCCTCCAACGCGTTCCTCTGTGGCGCCGAAAGCTCAGTTAGTAGCTTAATCATCACACACGCACAAACACCACACGCCGAAAAACTTCACTACAGCACCGGCAGACAGAGCGCCGTCGTAACAAGTCAATCATCAAAGAAAGTTAAATGTCTTGCAAGCTCAAAAGTGACAGAGAAACAGGCAGACCAACAGGAAAAAAAAAAAAAAAAAACAAACCCTGAGAGACAGACTGAGGTAGAAGCAGATAAAAAGAGACAGAGACAGATAAAAGAGTGTGTGTGAATGTGTGAGAGAAGAAGGAAAGGTCACCGCCTCCGTGTGTCCTTCCCTGATAGTATCATCACATGCTAATCAAAATCAAAGCTACGTTACCTTCTGGAGATTAAAAAGAACTTTTCTTTCTACTCTCCCCGCCCAACACCTTTCTCTCTCTTACCTGTCTTTCATCTTCATGTCCTTCCTTTAGTCCTTTCTTTCATCTATTCCCACTTTTACTACCTTTTCTTTTCTTTCCTTTCTTCTCTCCTGAAAGCCTATCCCTCTTCCCTCCCGTCTTCCTGCCACATTTTCATTAAAACTTTCTTAGAATTGTGTCTTTTTTTTCTTTACTTCTGTCTTTTTTTCTTCCATCGCTTGACTTTATTTTAATTATTTTTAGCCTTTCGCTATTTATCCTCCTTTCCTCTCCTCCTCCTACCATCCATTTCTTTCTGTCTTCCCCATTCCTATCCAATTTAATTCCTTCGAGCAGTCCTCCTATCTTACTTTCTTTTCTTTCTTTTTCTGTTTGCTCTATCTCTCTCCTCTCCTGTTTCTGCCATCTTTTCACTACCTTTTATCTCTTTTCTTCTCTTTCATTATTGAGTCCCCCTTTGTCCTCAATAAATTCTGTTTTTCTATCCAAAATTTGTCCTTGCTTCTTCTCTTTTTCTTTCATTTTCTGATACTCTGTCATGAATTGTTCAATAGCACCGACGCAGTGCCGGTACGCTCCGACCGAGGTGCTTGTCGGATGATTGAGCAACGTCTAAAACTGCCCCAATTTCTTTAAAGCCCCCCTCCACTCATAATGTGTTTTGCTTTTTGATCCTTCGGTTGGGTGTTGGCGCTTCACTGTGCAGAATGATATATATGCAAAGTTTTGTTTTCACGTTCATCTGCTGAAGTTTCTCTGTGCTAACAAAAGTAGTTTTGAGCCAATCACGGGCCAGTATTCAACTTACATAGATGTGATGTGAGGGAGGAGTAGAGTATATATGTCATTGTAGGGATTTTATCAAGATAATTGAGCTTTTTTTGTGTGTAAAAACCATATTAGACACAAATACTGTAATTATTCAAAGTAGAGTGTTTTATATACATCTTAAAACATGTCTGGAGGAGACAATACGACACTCAAGCCCTCTTCATGCAGGTTTGAACGTCTTCGTCATCTCTCAAGCTCTCTTTTTAATTGTCATTACAACTTCAGTACTTTGTCACGTCTCACGTGTACATCTGAGTGCAACACGATGGATGTTGTGTGACTCATCCCTGTATTTAAACCATTATTGCACGTCACCCCTCTCTGTAACAGCAAGATTTTCACCCCGCCGTTAAGTGCGGCTGGTCAGAAAAACACTTTTACCCTGATGACACGCCATACAGTTATTATTGAGTATAATCCAGCCTATTACTTAAGGGTTTGTGTCTTTACTGAAGCTGTCACATTACTTATAATAATCACATTATATTCAGAGATGATTAGATAAAGAAAATAATACTTCTGAGTCATTTTTGTAACTGGAAGAGCTTCAAGCAGAGTAAAATAACGCATGATCTGTCCTCTATGTGATGCTAATATTTGGTTACAGTTATTACACTAATCTACTAATGACTGTCAATGTCAATTCAGAAGGCCAGTGATGGCATTGACCAGATTACTTCCTCTTTCTTTGTCACTAGTGTTTTGTTTTTTTTTCCCCTGTGCTGCGTCCTTGAATGTCAGTGACGTGTGTCGCAACCTCACGTGGAGAGGCGAGGGTTGTGGTACGTTGACGCCGTTATGGCTTTGACACCGTGATAATGATGTCGCACCTCAATCTCATTGTATTTTATCTCTGGCTTTGTAGTGGGATACGGGAGTGAGTTTTTTTTTCTATCTGAAGGCGTAAATGAGGAGCAAGCAGATGGAGAATGAAGGTCTGCTTGCACCTACATTAACCTCCTCTGGATGTGAATCTCATATGACTTCAATTACAAGGCAGAGCAGATAATTAGACCCGATCTCTTGTTAGACACACAAGTGTAGTTTAGTTTAGTTGGTTGTGATATTAAATGTTTTTCTTATTGTCAAAAAATCTAATGAAATGACCAGAAGCAACTGTTAAATGATCCCACTAACAAGTAATGTGTGTGTAGCAAAAGTTCGATATATCTTGATGATGATGAGTTCAGGTTCTGTAGTTTATTGTGAGTCGATCCTTCATGAACTGCTGCCGCAAATACTAACTAGTGCGCCAAATGTTAATTAATCTGCGGCTGAAAGTAGTCCCCTAAAAATATGACTTCTGTTTGAGTATCGGCTGTTTGAGCGATAGCGCGGTGACAGAGAACACCTCACCTGTTTGTTCATGAAGATGTAGATAAAGGGGTTGATGACGGTGGAGAACTTGGCCAGCAATGAGGGCGTGATGCTAGCCTCCGGGGTTAAAAGGTCACGGGGGCCAAAGGTGGAGAGCAGAGCCGCCACCCCGTAAGGCAGCCAGCAGACCAGGTAGCAAACCACCATCGTGACGACCATCACCAGCACTCGCTGCTCTCTGCGGCGGGTCACCACCGAACTCACACTGCGGACCTGAGACAGCAAGAGGGAAAAAACTATTGATGCATTGCCATGACTCACCATCATTTAATTAGTATTATTATTATTTTCTTTTTCAAATTACTATAATTATTTTCAATATAAAATATATACATATTGTAATGTAATGCTATAAGTATGAATGCAATCCTATGTAAGCAACTGTAAATCTACATAAAATGCACTCCTGTAATAAAGTATTTTTAAAAAACTAACACATGATCCCATCAGCCTGAAAATTCAACAGTTTAAGAGACAAATCTTCTTCTCTGTCATTGTGTACTCTACCGGGGGGTCAGTTTATGGACAATACTCTCAAGAACTTGTTTTCCTGCCTCAAAACACAGGCTTTATTGTCTCAACTTACCAGCAGAAACGACTGCCCACATCCCACAATTCATCATATGATGAAGTATTAGCAGATTATTTTGAGAATAATTCTGACCAATATGTACAAAAAAGGGTTTGTATATAAATTTAGCAGATTTTTAGCACAGATGTTTCGGCTATGACTTCTTCAACTTTTAACTTTTCACTAACAATGAGCGTCAAGTGACTTTCTCAGAGTTGCCTTACTGAAAATTTCCCAGGATCAGACATTAACATGGGAAACTCTCAACGCACAACTACAACCAGCAAGGGAAGGATCACGTGACGGACGGAGAAAGACGTGAGTAGGCTAGTTTTTGATAGCTTTGCTAGCTTAGTTGTTCTTTATTATAAGGGAAACAGTCAAGAGGAATAAAACACAGCTGTCACTGGAAGTAAAGTAAGTTTATTAATCAACCTGCTGTGTTTCTTCTGTCACTTCTCTTTAGTTTGGACACATTGTGATTGGAGAATTGGACATGATGTCTAATTTATCAGATTTTGAAAACCCTCGCAAGGCAGCTGGATTCACAAGATCACAGGAGAATCCACCTCGACAGGCTTCAAGTTACGCGCTTGTGTCCGAACCACCGGTGGTTCAGAACAACAGCTGCCTTGCAAGGTAAGACAGTGATGGGCAGATGGTTCATTCAATCACCTGCCAAGTATTTTTTGAAAGTGCTAATTTCCAAGGACAACTTTTCAGATGTGTAACAAACCTTTACATTCAGGTCAGGTTATATTTAAGGATCTTTTGTTACTTTTCACAGTTCTATTAACAGTATTTTCCATCAAATTGTTTAATCTGTGGATCTGTCACTCAGTAAAGGACTTCTATCAACTCTGATCAGAGAAATATCAGATAATAACAAGGACACACCTCAATAACAATTAAGTAAAAACATAACAAATGTCATTTTTAACAATAAATTCCAACTAAAATGTGTTATTGTAATATTTTTTATTAAAAGTTACATATCAGCTTGAGTTTCCAGGCAAAAAAACAAGCTAAAACAAGCTAGCAGATTAACTTGCTAGCATAGGTGCTAGCTTGGCTACCCTGGTCTATATGTAATTCTCTCTTTGCAGGTCGTAGTTGTTAAAAACAACTATTTCTAAACAATATGGACAACAACCCAACATGATGAAAAGACACGTGATATACTGCAATGTAGGGCTGCAACTAACGATTACATTCATTATCAATTTACAGGATCGGTCTGTTTTTTTTTTCTTAAAAATGACTCCAAAGAATTAATCGAATATTAATTGAATACTTGACAACTAATTGATTAATCAACAAATTGTTGCAGCTCTACTGCAATGATTATATGAGAGTAACTGTCATGTTATTGTAGCATAAGACAAATCAAAGGTAATGAAAGGTTGTTAAGGAATCGTTTCTTCTACCTTCAGATAGCAATTTTAACACCTAAACTGTAAATTTTTCTCGGAATATTACAACTTTTTCTTAAAATATTGTCACTTCAGACACAATAGCACACGTTTGTGGGGATGTTACACATTTACAAAGAAACAGCACATAATGTAACTCAACAACTGTGTGAGCAAGGCGTATCGGTATCTATGGTGACGGCTGCTTCCTGCTTATTGTGGTGCAAATGCTTTTCAAAGGTTTATGTTTATTTATACACTCACTCACTTAATACAGAGCCCCTCACAGCCGTGATTGTGTTTTTTGTGTTTTACTTTTTTTTCCACAATATGCTGAACCTTTGATATTAAATTCCTTCTGAAAAATGATCCATGCTGACTTTTAAAGTTATCGTTCCATTTATTAGTTATGAAACCAGTCAGTCAGTTAAATCAGTGACTGACAAAGCTCATGGCAAACTCCAACCTTCAAAACGTCACAGTAGAGACGTATTGATAGTGTCAGTGCCTGAAATCTGATGGCCGTTACTGACATCCTCCTTCTCCAGAGTTTCTCTAATTACACCAGCTCGAAGGGGGACATCCTTCAGGTTCTACTGCAGTGGACCTCCCACTGTCTCACAGAAGGAGCCTGCAAGCATGAACATGCCCCCTGCCTGAATCCCTGCTGTATTTCCTTGTTTGCTTGTTTTTTTATTCTAACCATCCAGCCTCCAAAAACTGGATTTAAGAAACAGTTTGAGCCGTAGTTCTCATTCTCACTGAGGCAAAATCCTTTCCACAAAGATGGTCACAGCCTTGTAGAAAAGGGGCAAGTCGCCCATTTGTTGCTTCTTCTGGAAACAGCTGCCTGTCAATAGCGAGCACTGGAGTGTGAGCAAGAGAGACATAGGATCAATTGATCAATCAATAGATTGGCAGACAGATGCTTGGCAGTGGAAAAAGCTAACTACATCTATTGAAATGCAGGAGCTGCAAAGGCTTAACTGACATTTAAACCCAAACAATCAGATCCTGCCAACATAAATATTTCATTCAGGAATCCTAAATATTCATAAGTATAGCAATATCATTTTAAAGTCAAAAGTCAACAGACGAGAGACTGAAGGAGAAGATTCGGGCTGTGATTTTGGGCTGTGCAGCTTCCTTTGGACTCACGCATCAGTAACCATTTCTAAGAGTTACAAGTAGAGACATACCCAGCGCTACTGAGGCCAACTCTCCTCTGAGGGAAGTAGCTATTGGTTGCACAAACAGTCAAAAAAATATCATGTGCAGCTTTGTTTATGCATGACTTCTCCATTTACACGCAGAGCTTAATATAAAGCTGTGTCTGCATGTGTTTTCCCAGTGGCCCCATAAATAAACTTGGCTCTTGTTGAGTTGAAGAACAAGATAAAAAAAAAAATTGCCATAAATGCCCAGGAATGCAAATTTCCACCTTTACATAACCCCACTGTATGTGGTTTCTGAGTAAATTTGCAAATGTGTCTTTGCCTAACAGCTATTGTTGCTGACAATTTCTCGGCTGGGTTCATACTGATGTTTTAGCCCTCTAGTTACATATTTTATCTTTCTTTTCCAGGATTCTATGAAAAACAATTTCAATAACAGAGACTGGAAATGTGGGATGGCTAATCAAGGGTAGAATGTGTTGTCTTTACCTTTTTTTAGGCCAAATTTTGTTGGAGTACGATTGTTAAAGGAGACATTTTTTTTAAATTCTGGGGATCTACTGGAATATCATTGCATGATTTACTCTTTATTTGCGTTATACTGGCCCTTTATGCAGCCCCTCAGTTCAGCCTCTGTCTGAAACAGGCCGTTTTAGCTCCTGCCTCGTTAAGAGCCCCCTCCTAATGAGCCCACTCTGCTCTGATTGGTTAACTCCGAGAAGCTGCCCCTCAAAAACATCCGTACATGTTTGATCCAAATCGAATTATGCAAGTGGACAAAATGAACAGCTGATTGAAAAACTCCCATATCAAGGAATCAACAAACTGTCAGAAAGTCTGAACAAACAAACAAACATCAGAGCTGAAAAATAATACAATTATAAATCTATCAAACAAGCAAACATTGTTAAAAGGATAAAATCAATGTGGTCATTTAAAAAGGTTGCGGTTTGGCATCCCACTTGACACTTGATGGAAATGAATTAATGTATGATCAAAGATATGTCTGTATGGTTCTATCACAGCAAAAAAAAAAACCATAAGGTCTCAGTTGTTGAGCTGCCATCCATTGAACGATGATTTGCAGAATGAAATCACACAGCTGTCATCCGTCATATGTTACCCAACGTTACGCAAACTGCACTCTCTCCATCCTGGTGACAGGTGCTGTGTCAGCAAGATGTCAAGGATGTTTTAAGAATATTTCAGACCACCGCCTGGCAGAGTACAGAAGATGTAAAAAAAAAATATATATATATATATATATATATAATATGGCATGTGTCAGGTCAAAAATGGTCCAGGCACTGTCACATTATCAAGGACGTGTTCCATCATCTTGCTGGTCTGCCAAACATCAGTGATGCTGCACATGGGACTATCAGGGTACCAAGAGTCAATAAGAATGATAGGTAACAGAAAAAGCTACAATCCATGCAATTAGTAGCCTATCGATTGTCATGCAGACATGGCTCTGACAAGTGTGAAAAAAACTTTCCAAGTGAATTAGAGACAGGCGAGCCTGTAAAGGAGTAGTTTGATACTTTGTGAAATACGCTTATATGCTTTCTTGCAGAGAGTTAAATGAGAAGATCGAAACTCGAGCTTCTCTGCTATTGAGCTTCTCATCTATCTCCTGGCAAGAAAGCAAGTAAACATATTTCCCAAAATGTTTAACTATTCCTTTAAATATGAAGCTCCAAATGTATCTCCTAATTTAATATGAATGAATGCATTTTTATTTTCATGTCATACCATTAAAAATGATCCGTCTCACATGGGATTGCAATAATACAACATATAAATAACAACTTCTAGTACACATTATTTAATAATTTTTCAATTCCTTCTAAATGTAGTTTGATCCGTTCTTCAATGTAAAACCATGTGCAGTTCACCAATCATACTAAGGGAAAAATTTCAATTCAATCCTACTGATAATAATACAAATTAAAAAAAAACAAGACTACGCATCAGCAGAAAACCTGAGTCGGTGGGAGGTCTTCATCCTGATTGTCCATCATACTAAAGGAAAGGACTAAGGAGACAAAATTTGTACAGTTCTGTGCAGAGGAGAAGCCTGAAAGTACACTATGAATCTTAAGTCTAGCCCTTAAATTGGCCAAGCATAGGCAGAACGTTGAGGGGCCCCGGGGGCTGCACAGGCGCCTTGAAACATGGCAGGGAGTATAGATATTTAATGTGTCAGAGCTGCTGTGTTTGAGCTGTTTTCAGGGAGCCCACGACTTCCTGCTGTGCATGAGTAGATCCAGCTCCATACAAACTGCAAGCGTTGGCAGTAAAAGTCCCACAAAGTCGTGATTTTCTTCCCTATTCTTTATTATGTGTGTCATTTATAATATATTTAATGTATAAGGACAGCCTGGAAAATGAAGCAGCTTCTTTCTCATTTTACAAAGACACATGTATGAGCCGACTCTGCCCGCCTGAGAGAGAATAAGATTGGAAAGAGTGATGGTTGTTGCTGGAATCAGCAATAACCAAGACTGGTGTAAATCACAGGGACAGACACAGATAGGAGTGAAGGGTCCCAGGATAGAAAGGTGTCAGTGGGTAACGTAGTGAGATTGTCAGAAAAGTAAAATTTCACAGTTATTAGTTGCATGTCAGACCGTCACGAGATGCCTGTTCGAAGGTTGGATCAATTTTGGATTATTCTCAAAATGTTCTGCTTCCAATCTGCAAAAGTATAAAAAGACTAGAAGATTGTACTCAGTAGAATACAGATCTCCTCCTGGTGTGTCTGTCATTTTCTTTAAGATGCATAGAATAGTGTAATGGTATTGTGACCGAGCGTCCTGGGTTCACCTAATTGTATTAACTTATTAAGGTCACAATAAATGGGATGATAAGTCCAAACCTCTCAATTGAAACATTGTTATTTATTTAGAAAATTTTATTATTATGTAGAACATTTTATTGTAACACACCACACAAAATAAAACCCCTCCTAAACCAAGAAGAGTTGAATCTCACTCAAATGTCCCTCCAGACTCCCTTACAGTCAAGATGGCGGTGGAGCTAACAAAAACGTGGATTTATTCAGCTCGTATCGTGCCTAACTTTAGTGGATCATAATATATCCGGTATGGAATTAACCTGCAGATGCTCCAGTTCAAGATGAGACCAAACTTTTCTATGAATGTCAGTTTTTGAGCCACGACAAAAGGTCAAAATGTGGCCCGCAACAGACTTGTTTTTAGGCTAGCCGATCACCAGAAATGCCTTTTGCTGCAGTTGTTGATCACTGGCCAGTAAAGAGGAGTGAGGAGTCAAACGCATTATAAAATAGATTTTTCAACAATTGTGAATCACTGCAACCACGAGAGGTACTTGAGCATACAGCTATAAATGTGGACAAAAAATATTGGACTGATGGGTCCAGTAGTATGCAAGATTAGCTGCAGACAGATACACACACACACAGATGGACACATGCACACCAAATGCATGCACGAGAGAAATGAAAGAGATTCTGCAGGTGAGTTTTTCTGTGTATGGAGATGTTAGTGTGTGCCCTGCAAGTGAGAAAAATGCATGCTGTGTAAGCTGAGGATTATCTTTCCCTCAGGTCACCTTACACCTCGGCTGCCAAAAGACAATAATACACACACATGCAAACGGAAACACACACAAATCCATGAATATACTGTATATACAGTGTGCAGACCACCTGATGCCAATCTGGATCACCTTGAGCATTTTCTCTTGTCTTCCTCCACATAAAGTCAGATTTTTATGGTGGCAACAATTTTTCCCAAATATCCTCACACAACATTAGATAATAAAATCATCATATCATAACAAAGCTGTGAAAGTGATTAGGATGATTGCCAGTTCATTGCCTGAAGCAGTTATCTGAACAATTCTTGTTTTCATATTCTGGCAACGTGTTTCTTTTAATGAGTCGAATCACTTGTTAATTTTTGGATGATAGCTTAATAACCTGGAGTGGATTGCCACTTGAACTGAGGATTAAAATCAATTGTTAAACTGTGCAGGATACAACTCCAATCAACCTGAAGCACCTGAGGCACTCACAAACACAAAACAAATACATGAGACAAAGACGCTTATCTGACAACTCTGCAAAAACTGGGTTTTATCAAACAACAAAATCACAAACAGCCTTCTCAACCTTCCCCATCAATGTCATTAGTATGTGAAACTAAAACTGCACACTGCTTACAGTTATTTATTTTACTCAGCAGTTAATTTGGTGAAGCAAAAATGCAACTGAACTGGTTTGCTTAGAAGTTAGTGGTTCACCTACTGAATTGGACCAGCTCAGAGAAATCACACCAGTATAGTGTTGCATTATGCAGTGATATGACAACACACCATATGGTTTCTTTAAATCTGCATAAATTACCACAATAAGTGGTAAATACAACACTGACATGTTATTACCTTATAAAGGTGATAATGTGTTAGCAAACAGTCGCCTATTTACATATCCAGCAGACATGGTGCAACAAATTCATTGATTTGGAGTCGTGATGAATGTGAGTCCAATATTTACTCTCTTTTTAGCTCTGTTTTGGTCCCCACCAACTCTTGAGATAAATATCTGACTTTTTAGCTGCTAAATGCTCTATAATGGTCACCAGCTAGTCTCTAACTTTATGTGTCTGCCATCGATGCTGGAACGGTAGCATACAGAGGGTTTATCAAAAATTTTCCCAACAGCTCCCTGCTGAGCCTGGATTACACTAATGAGAGGAGTGAGAGTTAACCAGAACAGTAAAGTTGCGGGCTGTGAAACCAAAACAATGAGCTGAAAGATGCTAAAATGCTACATAGCGCTGAGAGGAACTGCAGAGTTGGCTATGAGTTTGTCAGTTCTGAGCTACACTTGTTACACATAGTCATTTGATCTATTGTTACGATAAAATTGTTTATGACAGCAGCTTTAAAAAGATGGGGTGGTTGGCAAATAAATTAAAAATATAGAATAATCCCCCAAAAAGCAAAAACAAGCAGCTTCCCTCTTCTCTTCCCACTACTCTTTGTAAAGAAATAACTTTCAAAATTAAGTTACTCTGTGCTTTACAAAAAACAGAGAACTGAGAAATGCATAGATCCAAGTTAAATTAAATATAAACAAATATGATTAAATAAAATAAAACGGAACAAATAAAATTAAAAGATGAAATAGAATCATTTGGGAGTCATCAGGATAGAAATGGAAAATGATTTGGTGCTTTTTTTTTTACCTAAAAGTAAACATGTACACAGAGATTAGTAAAGGGCCAAAGATTGATCCCTGAGGTACTCCGAGAGTAAAATGAGCTGTGGAAGATTTACAGTCACCTACAGCCACACCAAAGGTCCTGAGAATATAACCAAATACCAGAAAAATATCTTTAGGTCAGAGTATTTCTAGCAGAAAGTCTATTGTCTTCTCTATCAAATACAGAAATACACATCCACACCTAAAGTGAACCTAAACCTCAGAATATTTGTGTAACAGGAGAGAGAGAGGCCGGTATCTACAATTCTCACCTGTATCGTTAAAAAACATAATGATAAAAGGATGTGGCTGCCAACCTGATAAACTAGAAAACCACAGCCATAACTCTTCAATTTAACCATCCCATCTCACTTTTCTGTGTTTATTTCTCCTCCTCTATACACCTATGAGTGTCCATCAACATACTTGCCATCTGCTCTAAACTAACCGACAGGAAGCAAGAAGACACAGAGAATTCTCACTACATCTGGCTCCGTTTTCCTCGGTTTCTCCGTTTAATTAATTGAAAAGGCATCGTCGGCTAAACGAGCAAGTTTGAAGCATCACTTTCTCTGTCTCAACTCCCTCTCTAATCCTCCATCTATCTTAAAGCATTTAATGACTTCCAGCAGATGTGAAATCATCTGCCGCTCTGTAAACTACACCAAATGAGGAAATGCAGCCATCCTACCAGTCTAAAGGTCAAATCCAGGCTGCGAAGAGCAGGCCGTCCCCTCTGAGTGAAAATTGCCCAAATTAATTTCAGGTGCCTGGTATGCTGTCTGATATGAAATCATCTTGTGCATAAAGAGATTTAAACTAAAACTCAAGTGCAAAACTTATATCTGATTAAACATAATTCATCACCGCTGGCTGAACCGTTGTGCTTTTTTTCCTTCCATAATCATCCTTGAGTCACATGAATATTTTCATGTTAGCCTGAGGTGATTTAAACATATTTCTTATTTTGGATTCTGACTGTCACTTAAATCTCAAATGAACTTGAAAATAGTACAAGAAAAAAAAAAAAGTGAACTCCCACGAGTAACATAATAAACCATCCACTTGAAAACTGGAATGAGTTTGTAGAGAAATGATTAGTTTTCTTAGTAGTAATATACGTTTTTGCACAGCTGATGTGGATTCATGCTTTCCTCCGAGGAATACAAGAATAGTTGCAGTATTGAGGAAATTTAAACTTTTTATTTATAAAACTATAAATTATACTTTTGTGGAGACCCTGCTCGACAAAACAAAGACACAAAGAAAACTTCAACGTGATTGCAGGCATGACAGAAACCCACAGAGGCATAGCACAGGAACCAGCAAATGGTGTGGTAAATTAAATTCTTGTGCAAACAGCATCAACACATCAACACCCAGAGCTCGCAGAAATGAACAGAGTGCAGTTTATGGCCTGTGAACAAACACATTTAACCATCCCACACAAAGTTAGGAGAAGACGTGTGACGCACAGGCAAACAGTGAGCTCTGTATGCATGTAGCTGCCAAACATATTAACATATGAGACATGAGAAATAATGCTTATAGTGTAATCACACTGAGGGCAAAAACAGTTACACAGGATTTAAGATTACTGAAGTCAAATATGTTTTTTTGTCAATATTATCTCCTAAAATGATGGTCAACCTGTTTAAAACCTTCCACACATGATCATTTTTGCTTTAAAAGTTAAAGACATTGAGTATAAAAACTATTACAATGAACTTTCAAAACCAACCACGTATAATTTGTAGGATGTAAACTCCTCCACGGGTCATTAAAACCTCTGCATCCCCAGAATCAATATGAAGACACGCCCTTGGTGTCATCAGTGGCAGCTACTGTACAACCCTGGTCTGCACACACACACACACACACACACACACACACATGCATACAGTTCACAGACACACACAGTTAAATGAAATGATGAGTTTTTGTCTTCTGTGATTAGTCGTCTGTAATCCTGTCATTAACACCAGCCTGCAGACAGAAACTCTGCGCTGCTCTCTACTTCCATCCCTAATCACTACTTTCAGCTTTCTTACTCGAGTCTTTGAAATTCTCTCAGCTGCTCTCAACTTTCTTCTGACCTTCTCTTACCTGTTTTTTTCCCAACTCATCTCATCTTGTAATTTCAGACTGAGCCTGCAAAATCTGACTACTTGTAATTTTAGCAGCATGTCGCCGACAAAAGCAACATTTCAATCGAAGGCACTTACGCCAGGCAAGCGGCCATTTATAGCAAATGTTTATGTTTATATTTGGGGGACTCTGCAATTTAAGGGAGCTTTTAAAGAATCTGGGCGGCGACGAGCATCTACTGAGAGAACTTATCCCCTCTAACAAACACATACATAAACTTGAAATCTTTGTAAAGTCAACAAAACTTTAAAGGAGATGTATTATGCATATTTCCAGGTCTATATTTTTATTCTGGGGCTCTACTGGAATATCTTTGCATGATTTACAGTTAAAAAAAACTCCTTATTTATCTTATACTGGCTCTTTATGCAGCTCCTCAGTTCAGCCTCTGTCTGAAACAGGCTGTTTTAGCTCCTGTCTCTATAAGGTCCCCCTCCTGCTTCCTGTTCCAGAGGTAAACAAACTAGCAGGATTTCACTTCCTTTTCTCGTTCAAAATATAAACTTTTCAAAGACATCTATACATGTTCAAGCCCGAATCCAATTTGAAACGTGTGTGGACAACATGAACAACCTGTGGAACAAACTTAGCAAGAAAGTCTACCAACGGGCGGCCATTTGTGGGCATACACGAACAATCTGATGTCATCACGAAGAGGAAGTAGAGGTAACTTTTCAAACAAAGAGCAGACTGAAGCCCTGACTTTTGACTATCAGGATTCACCTCAAGATTTGGAACCTTGACTATGTTTAACAGTATAAAAATGACAGAAAATGTCATCCTAACACAAAATGTTAGGAGGTCAGTTATACTTCCCCCTTCCCTTTGTTTTCCCATGATTTTCCCTTCCTAGTGTTTCATGTTTGTCCCCAGTCTGTCTCTCTCTGTGTTTGTGTGTGTGTTGGGGGGAGGGGGGGCGTATGCTGGGCTTGGCCTGCTGGTTTCCCTCTCCCACTCAACCTGAGCACCTGCAACTGATCTACTAATCAACTCCACAAGCTACAGCTGTATAAAGCCCCGGTTCATCTCTCCACACTTTGCCGGATCACCCAGTCACCAATGTGGTTCTTGTAAGCTACTTGTTTGTTTCTCTGACCTCCTGCTAACCTGCTAACTCTGTTTTCTGCCTGTGCCTCAGGTTCACCACTCCAGCTCCCAGTACACCTACCACGTCAACCTCATTTTCACCTGCTGTTTGCTAGTTTGGATTGTGGATTCCCTGTTTGCTCTGCTCTGCCCTGCCCTGCCTTGAGCCCCTCTGCCTGCTCCGCTCTGCCATTCCCAGCCCCTTTGCCACATCCAAAACCAAAAAACACTCAGCTAAGCCATCAGAACCATCTTCAACTCAAGCTACAATAAACTGTCCTTAACCATTCCTGCGTCTCCTGGTCTATGTGTGCATTTGGGTCCTAAATTGAACTGTTATAATACAAAAAGCAATGTCCCCTTTTCAACATATAAGAAGGTTAGGGTGGGGGAGGTAGCATATCAGCACAATAATAGTGAGAAGTAACAGGTTATAAAGGCTGCCTTTTACACCTGTATGGCTATGATTGGATGTTACCTGTCAGCTAACAGCCAAACAGGAGCCACTGAGTCAACTGATGCAAATCATCTATATGCAAGTCCGACTTCAGAGCTCTGTCTGAACTACAACAATACACCATAACATTAGTCTGGTGAAGTCTGTGTTATGGAAAGAATATATGAGCCAGGACAACTGAGCAAACTCCTTCTGCTGACGACAACCAGGAGATCTGGTTGAAAGCTCTGGCAAAAGCTTATGTGGACCACAGATCATAGAGAGATTTTCTCTCCTAATACTGATTCAGATATCCATCAAATGTCTTAAATAAATTTAATTCCTCTCACCAAGCATTTTAAACACAACACAGTTGATCCACAGTGTTGTATAACATCTCATTGGGATCATTCTTATGCAACTTATCATGAGACTGTGTGTAAAACATAAGTTCTTAAGTGTAAGTGGAGATGTAGATGCAGGCGTGTGCATATTTTAATTACACTGACCTAGATGAGGGTGCGTCGTTATAATCCCTAATCCTCAGTTAAATGTATACCTGACCTGAGGACAGATCACTTGTCTAATAAATGTAACACACACAAGTTGTGCTTTAGGATAACTGGTGTTGTGAACAGATATCGACTTTTAAAAACCACGAGGTGATGAATCACCAGTTGAAGCTTTGTTGTTCAGTGTACTTTTAGAAAAAGATATATTGAGCTGATGTTTGGTAATGTTAGCTAACCACAAATGGCCCTGTCACCATTTGTGGTTTCACAGTAAATGCTCACCACACTGCCTTCACACTACAATGCACTTATTGTTAAGCAGGAAGTGATGAGTAATAGCAGCAGCTTAATGCAACCAAATTACCTCGCAGCAGCAAATGAGCAGAGCAGAACAGGAAAATAATAAAGTATTTAAATGTGGATCTGTCGGGGTTGGCCGATACCCAATCTGCTTAATGAGGTCTATATTAGAGCAGATAGAACAGTGAATCTCTAACTATTTCCAAGGTCAAGAATTAACTTTCACATATATGAGCCAAAGGTGCATTTTCAAATTAGGCTGCCATCTATCCTAATATAAGATAAGTCTGTAGCCGTGTTTTTGCAAATATTACTTTGTGGTTGGTAGTTTCAGTTCCTGTTTAGATTCTCTCTGCTGTACTTTTCTTTCAATCAAAATCCCTGGTTTCAAGTACAAAGCAATACTTTATTCATGAGTCAAGTGAGGGGAGAAATAGAAAGTTCACACCCGAAACGAAAATATACATTATTTCTAAGCAAGCATGTGTGCTCAGAAATAAACTGCATCTTGTAATGACATACCTTATGTGCCTACTCCCAAACTTTCACCCTTTCTCCTCAGTGTTTGTATCATGCAAGTCCTGCCATTAAAAATTTCAAAAGAGTCACTAATTGTAGCTTTAAGGTCCAATGTGTAGAATTTAGTGGCATCTAGTGGAAGAAACTTTGCAGAAATGGAATATAATATTCATAAGTGTTTTTAATTAGTGTATAGTCACCTGAAAATAAGAATTGTTGTGTTTTCGTCACCTTAGAATGAGCACTTTATATCTACATAGGGAGCAGGTCCTCTTCCATGGAGTCCACAATGTTGCACCGCCATGTTTCTACAGTAGCCCAGAATAGACAAACCAAGCATGGGCTCTAGAGAGGGCCTTTGTGTTTTTCACGAGTTTCACAGTCACTGTAGGTTCTCCTGCATGCTTGGAATGGGAGGGGGAGGGGAAAGGGTATCCAGTTTGTTGCAATCTCACAAGTTTAAACTTCAGTAAACACAGAGCTAACGCTAAAGTTAGGTTGCTGGTGATGTCAAATCTGAGCAGAAATCCCTTTTGGTAAAACGTAGGAGGAGAAGAAAAACCTTGTCAGACAGCAATTTCTGGGTAGTTTGTGTATGACTGTTATGCACAAATTGGATCATGTCTTAACTACTTCATCTATCAGTGTGCCAACTATTTTTGCGAATAGGATGTGGCTTTATTACTTTGCGAGGTGGCTGGAATCGCGAGATCACACGAGAATCCATCTGGTCAGGATTCAAGTGCTTGTAGCCGAACCACTGGTGTTCAGATCAATCAGCATCCTATGAGGAACTACTGGCAGCTACAGGTGGGGTTTAGGTGTGATGAGAGCGAGAAGTGACTGTTCATTCGAAAACAACAATGGCGGCTCCTGAAGAGGTTAGCATAAATGCTGCTATAGCATCAGTTATATCAGAACTGGAGAATAGTTATATAACTACATAGCTAGCTACGCTGACCTGCTTGCTAGCTCTCAAAGTTCCTCAGACTGTGGCTTGTTGTTTCCTCTTCGTCGCTCTCTTACTACATCATACAGTTCATTGATTTGATTGGTTGAAGTTAGCCATGATAGACAGATGGTTTATCCAATCACATGCCAAGTATTTTTTTTAAAAGTGCCTCCTGCCCTTTTCCAAACAGTTTCCAAGGACGACTTCTCAGATGGTTCTGTGTAAAAAAAAAAACAAACATCTGGCGCGTCAGGTTAATGGCTTCAGGAACTTCAGAGAAATCTCACAGTGGCCCCGGCAGTCAGAAATAGTGCAGAGGACAAGAGAAGAAATTGGTGCCGGCAGCTCTAATAGATCACCGTGTTGAGATGTCAAAGCCCATTGGGACTGCTGAGATCAGATGATGGTCAGCTGATGTGTGGCTTCTTTTTTTTTCTCAGGTTTCAAATGTATCAACGAATATTCTCTCCTCTCTTGTCAACTTTGCAGCCCCAGATTCAAAGCATTCAGACTGGCTGAAGGCTTTACAGATACAGTTAAGGTCACAGATAACAGTGACAGTGATAGATAAGAGTGCACTACTGGTGTGCATTCAAAGCACTTATGATAACACTTTCTCTCTGGTGTTTTTCTGTATCTCAAATCTGCCTTGAAGTGCTTTCACTGGCACAAATCCAGACAGCTGGAATTTGTTTTAATAAAAAACAAAACTGCTCAGGGATTTATAACTCATAACAGAGTCAGCATTATGTTTTTCCCAAAGGCTAATTCTCTCACTTTGGAACAAACTCCTTCATGTAACATTTACATTTACAGAATCGCACCTGTCTGATGGCGTGCAGCAGCTTGCCGTACGAGTAGAGGATGACACTGAACGGCAGAACCAGGCAGAAGGTGAACAGGCAAACGATGTAGGAGATATTGTTTGGTGTCTGGGTCTTCCAGTCGACCGAGCAGGTGGTGCCGGGACCCTCGGGCCCGTATTTGCTCCAGCCCAGCAGCGGAGGGACAGTCCAGGCCACGGAGTAGAGCCAGGAGAAGCAGATCCCTCCCAGCGCTGGGCGGAAGTCTCTGCCGTCGGCTATAGTGGTTGCCATCATGGTGCAGTAACGCTCGTAGGACAGAACGGCCAGGGAAATCAGGGAAACAATGCCTGGGGAGGGTAAATACAGAGAAATAATTAACACATACAGGGTGGTTAAGTGTCTAACAAAAAATCATGGCATGATATTTCACATGATAAAAAGGAGCTGAACCACAATAACAACTCAATCCTTCCAGTATTGGAGCTTTAAGGAGCACCATTCAGCAGCTTTTCTCAAAATTGGAGCCCAGTGAGTAAGTTTGGAGACACTTTCCCATTCACTTAAATGGGAAAGTGTCTCCAAACTTTTGACTGGTGCTGTATATGAAAGGAAACTGTAATCTTTGGGTTTTGGGCTGTTGGTTGATTTAAAATGAGCAATTTGAATACATTACCTTTGGCTGTTTTTTTTCTGACATTTTTAAGACAAAACAATTCATCCATTGATAATTAAGATAAATTGTTTGTTGCAGCCCAAAACTTCAGTCACTTGTGTTTCTCTCCAGACTCTGTAAGACTATGAAAAGCAGCAAATTCTCACTTTTTTTTGACACTTTTGCTTGAAAAATGATACAATTAATCAATTCTAAAAATAATAGTAGCACATTGTATGAAAATATGTAAGAAACTTTCGACTTTCACCGTTTATTTTCAATGAAACATTATTAAATTTCAGTCAAACTTTATTAAAAGCATCGTGAATGGATCAAACTCTGAGCCCTGTAGCGTGATTTGACTCAAATTGTGAGCTTAACGGAGTGTTAAATCATCAGCGGCCATGTTACCTGTTGAAGAATGAACAATGAACAATGAAACAAAAATGCACCGAAACACTGATTTGCATTGGAGCGGAGGCAGACAGCAGCGCGGCCGTGTGCAATCTTTTTCTACATATTAATTGCTAATTGTTGAATGCGTTCGATTGGAGTGAATTGTTGCTGAGGTGACTAAGTCTTAAATCAAGGCTAATCAGCATATACCGGCTAAAGTGGTGGTTCAGGGGCACTTTACCTCTGTCACACCGAGTCTACCGGGAACAGAGACTTTGATTACACACAATCACCGCTGATGCGTAACAGAGGTCCCTAATTGGCTGACACCGTAGCGTGTTTGGTTTGGACAGTAGGCCGGGGTCGTGGGCGCGAAATGTGTTGAACATTTTGAATAGCAAATAGTAAGTAATAAGTAAGTGTGTGCATGTTGAATATCAGTGTAAAAGCTTTGTGAATATGTGTGTGAGCGTGTTTGCAGGTGGATGAGGAGGGAATAAGAGCTCTCTCTATTCATTACTGATGCACTCTAGTTAGATAAAGCCTGCAAACTCTACAGGTCTACCCTTATGGGTCAAACAGATTCTTAATTAACATACCGTGTTAAAGGATGAGTTCATATTGTTTTAAACTCTGTCTGAAAACGATATTCATATATTCATATATAGATATTCGTCCTTCATTTGTGCAAAAGATGTATCTAAAGGTTTATCTGAAGTTTATGAAGCTTCAGCTGTCTGTGTTAGTCAAATCAAGTGGATGTCTTCCAAAGTTCAAGTCTTTTTTAGTACAAAAGTCCCTCTTTGTGTCCCCCGTTGAGGAAGGATGATAACAAAAAGAGGGAAATATGTACAAAACTGGCGAAACTCAAAGTTCTGCAGTATTAATAATATAGTACACGCAACATAAAGAAAATAGTAATGAGAGTTAAGATGAAAAAGAGATTTTTTTTTAGGCCTTTTTTTAAAAGAGACTGTAGGGTCTTTGCTGCGCTCAGATGGTTAGGAAGGCTGTTCCACAAGCGTGATGCAGCAAGAGCATAAGGCTCGATCCCCCATGGCGAGGAGCTTAGTACTGGGGGCCCTGGAGGAGCAAGCTGCTGCCAGATCTGAGGGTGCGGGTGGAGGTTTGTGGTTCAGTTCCTGTAGGTATGGAGGCATATGTCTGTTGATGGATTTGTATGCAAGCAGTGTGAGAGAGATTTAAATAGTGGTTATCATTTGATGTATTTCTTGTATATATTATGTATATATTTTATAAAGGTTGTTCCTCAAACTAAGTGGTCAGTTTGTTATTCAGCACCTGTTCTACACACTGTGTCTATTTTAAACTTAGCTCCTTGCTGTGTAAAGTGAGATAGCTGACCATATGTAAGTTATTAAGCCTCTGTTTAGCAGATAGTTTATGTTGTTGTACTTCTGTCTGAGCCAGTGGTAAGATGTAGATTTCTGTGTCTCTTTAATGTGTTGATCTGACAAGTTTTTAGAGGACATTGCTGTTTGTTCTTTAAGTCAATGTGATAGTGTCACTTTGTCATCAGATGCAGCTTTGGTCCACACCTGTGTGCTGTCATTCTGGCACACATGGTTGAGAAGAAATCTTACTCCTTGACTAGTTGAACTCTTGACCTTTGTTTCCATCTGAGGGTCGTTCACTAACCTTTAGGGTTAACTATGGGTGTTTTGGATCCTATACAGGGGTACTGAAGAACTTATATGAGTGCCGAATCACCAGAGAGAGAGAAAAGGTAAATCTAAGTGGTATCTCCTCTCTCTCAGAAATATGATGCATTGTTCTTCTGATTGTATTGTTTGATTGTATTGTTTCAAAACCTGACAATGCTCCCTTTGTGTGTGTTTGGGTGATCAAGCAATTTTCCACTACAGCAGCAGGGCTTTGTAGTCAATCCTGAAGGAGACAGAGAGCCGGTGTAATGAAAACAGAATTGGTGTTATTTGTTCGTGTTTTCGCACTCTCATCAGGATCTTGGCAGCGCTGTTCTGAATGTACTGGAGCTTCTGGATGCTCCTGCCAGGGATCCTTGTGAGGAACGCATTGCAGTAGCCCAGTCTTGGGGAGATAAAGGCATGAAGTTTCTCTGCATCTGACTGGGTTAGAGAGGAGCGACAGATGTTTTTGAGATGGTAGAAATAGGTTTTGGATAGATGTCTTATATGGTCATCATAAATCAACTGGGGGTCAAACCCCAGATTAGTGACTGAGGAGGATGTCCTGGCCCTCAAAGGTGAGATGAGGTACAGGGGATGACTGAATCTGCTGTGGAGTGTCTGTGGAGCAGAGTTTCAGTTTTGCTGCTGTTTAACTGGAGGAAATTTGTGCTCATCCAGGCCTTTATCTCCCAAAGACAGGACCATCCACTTCATTTGACTAATTTGGACGACAGAGGCCTCATATTAGATTCAGATAAGCTTCTGAATATCTTTTTACATAAAATGAGGACTGTGGATTTTTTCCCTCATCACTTACTTTGAAAGCACATTAAAAATTGATCTTTTAATGGCCTTTAAGAACAGTGAGAATGATTACAGCGAGAAAAAACCTTTGTTAATGTTCATTTCAGTGTTTGATACTTCCATTAATAGTCGGCAAAGTCAGGAATTTTTTAAACCCTACACATACTGTAGGAGCTCAAAAAGCACTGAAGTAAAACATGAATTCAAAACAAGTCAAGTCAATTTTTGTTTGTATTTGTTTTGTGATATGGTCGCCCAGTATCACAAATCACAAACTTGCCTCAGGGGGCTTTACAGTCTGTACAGCAATACAACATCCTCTATCTTTAGACCCTTGATTCAAATAAAGAAAAACACCTTTAATGGGGAAAAAGTGGATGAAACTTCAGGAAGAGCAACAGAAGGGGGATCCCTCTTCCAGGATGGACAGACATCACAAAACAAAATTATTAAGGTATAGAAGTAGCAACATTAGTGTGAGTAAAACACCACCTGTATGGCATAAATCAGAAGAGTTGCTAGATAATGAATAAGTTTGGAAATAAGAAAAAGCTCATTTATAGTATGTGTTTATAGCATGTATCAAATAGTATTGTTTTTTTCTTTTTAATCAACTATAAGTATGCATTTTCTTGTAATACACCTACACAGGCTACACATCTGAAGGGAGCATCACTCTTGTTGAGACATCATGCAACCTGTGACGAGATCTTCGTAACCGAGCAAGAGGAGACTGCTTGGCTACGAAGGGTCATGAGCCAAAAAGGTTGTGAACCAACTGTAACAAACTGCTCAAGAAAAGACAAAACGCTGCAATGTTCTTATTTTAAAGCTTCATTCAATTATTCATTGGCCACTTGGAGACATTGGAACAAACTGAAACAATATTTGACATATTATAACCCTTAAAAAATGTCAAACATATTAACAGATAATAGGCTATTTAGCATTCATAAGGAATCCTATTTCTGTTCAGTATTCATTACCCTTTAACTCTGTTTTGGTCGCCTCCAACTCCTGAGAAAAATATCTGGCTCTTTAGCTGCTAAATTCTCCATTATGTTCACTAGCTAGTCGCTAACTTTGTCTGTTGCAGTTTAATGCTGAGCAGGTAGCATACAGTAGGATATTAGAGATGTTTTGCTGAAAACGTAAGGTAACACTCTGTTGAGAGCAGAGTTTGTGCAGCTGAAAACCAAAACAATGAGCTAAAAGAGGCTAAAATGCTGTGTAGAGCTGAGAGACACTGCAGCGGTTAAGTGGCCCCTCTAACGTTACTTATATGTCTGATCCATTATAAGCATAAAAATATTGATCAGTGCAGCTTTAATGTTTTGTTTGCTTGCCCTATAATTGATTTAATGATCTTGTGATCTTCACATAATTGTGTTATTATCTGTAATCAGCAAACAGAGATTGATTTATGTCTACTCTAAAGTAATCTTGGGTAAACAAAGCTTAAAGCTAATGACACCCAAGGCCTTTCCGGCTTTCTGAAGTGGATTTTTTTTTTTTTTTAATATGAATGGTCTGCTACCTCAGCAACAGGCCAACTTCTCTTAACAGCAACCGTTTTTCTATTCATTTTCTGTAATGATTGCACAGTCTCTACTCTCAGCCTGGTGGGGATTCGGGAGCATATCTGCCCCCAATGTTGGCTTTGATTCAAACATGGCCCACTTTGATTCTCCACCATGCATTTTAATGGGTTTTTCACCTGAGGCTTGATTCTTCTTCACCCAACTCCAGGGTGGCGCAGAATAGATTTATGGTAAAACAAATGACCCAATGTCCCAGACCTGAGTCAGCACAGGAGGTAATCATCCTTCATTGTCTCTTGCTTTTTGCTCTCTCTCTCTCTCCCTCTCCTTTCTTGTCTTTTCTATAGTCTCTCTCTCTCTCTGTCTTTCTCTATTACCCTCATGTTCTTTCTCCCTGCGTCCCTCTTTACTTTCTACTTTACCTCTGCCTCCCTCCTTGTTTCCGTCTCTTTTTCTCTCATTTGTTTCACATCCATTTCTTTGATTAATTTCTTAGAGTATTACCCAGTTGTCCACTCAGCTGGACCTCCGGGACAATAGAGTGTGTCGACTTGCACTTACTGCAGGTAACCAGGTTACTATCAGTTTTCTGCAGTAATTTGATGTATTCAACATCATGTAAATGAGAAACCTGGTTTCCATAATCAGGGAAGAGGGTTAGAAAGATCCAGCGGTGGAAAGTAACTACGTACATTTACTCCAGTACTGGATTTAAGTACAAATTTGAGGTACTTTACTTGAGTATTTACATTTTATACTTTGTACTTCAACTTCACTACCTTTTTTATTATTTATTTATTATTTGTCACTTATAGTTACTAATTACTTTTCAGATTAAGAATTTACATAAAATACTTTCTGTACATAATACTCAATATTCTGTTTTAAAATTGTCTGCTCTTTTCTTTTCCTTTTTTAAAATATTTGTTATTTACTTTGAGCTGCACTAGTGTGTGAGAGGTGCTATATAAATAAAGTGGATTATCATTATTATTATTATTATTGTCATTATAAAAACATGATACATTTATATAATATGATGCAGTACTATTACTATCAATCTACCAAAAGTTTCTAAAAATGTTCTTTTGTGTATTTGTTAGTGATAAGGTAACGAAAACACATCAATTCTTATTTTCAGGTGATTTTACACTAAATAAAACATACTTATGAACATTATATTCTATTTCTGCCAAGTCCGTTCCACTAGATGCCACTAAATTCTACATACTGGTCCTTTAAGTACATTTTGCTGATAATACTTCTGTACTTTTACTTCAGTAACATTTTGAATTCAGGACTTTTACTTGTAATGGAGTATTTTTAGACTGCTGAATTTTTATAGGATGTTTTAAAGGATCAAAATACTTCTTCAACCACTGGAAAGACCTGATATCCCAGTTAGATTTCTTCCAGAGAAAGCTGATATCCATGAGAGCGTACACATGTAACCAGGTTTCTTTTTTTTTTTTTTTTACATGGGTGCATGTGCAAGACAAAAAAAAACCTCAGAGAGGGAAAGTACTGCTGTGACAGCAACATAAATGTAGCCATGTAGCCTCAAATAATTGTATTTAAAGTCCAACTAACACTTAAAATGATACTAACTAGCCACATCTACCGCTGAAAAGTTGACTTTTTCTAAAATTCAGACACATTTGTGCTTCTTACTGCACTATGAGTCCAAATGGTCTGACAACAACATCAAAAAATACTTATAAAGGACTGTTTTTTATGACTAATACATTTAAAATAAGGGTAGAAATCTTGTAACTGACCTCCTGCTTTTACTGTATATAAGGATTTTACAGTAACCAGGTACAGTGTATGTTAACATGTTGCCCAATCTCCTGTATAACATGATCTCTTCTAGTCACCTGGGTTCATGTGTGCATGTAAACATACTCTATGTGTTCCTCTTTATGCTCACCGTTTCCCCTGAAGTCAGTTTAAAAAGTGCTCTTTTATCCTGCACCTGTTACCCCCCATCATAGCATTATGATGGTGGACTGCTTGAGGGAGAGGATAACAGTGTAGGAGGGAGGGGGTAAAAAAAAAAAAAAACGTCCTCAATGACTCATGAAGATCTAATTCCAGTGAGAGTGACCCGAGGCTTGATTACCAGCTTCCCAACAGTGCCTGACTGCACGGTACAATAGCTCCGATGTTGTCTGGGTAATTGCAGTGGGGCGGACAATGTCTCATTAGTAAATTAACAAACGGACTGGATTATATCTTTTCTCTCATGGGCAGAAGGTGAAATGAGAGGTCTCGGTGCTGTTTGCACTTTCTTCCTGCCAAACTGAGTACATATGTTACTTTTTTCGTTGACCTGGCGGTGATACAGTATTAGTCTTATTAGACTGACTGCTGGTAAGATATTGATAAGTGTTGGAAGTAGCTGATTACATTTATCTCAGTTGCTTCTGTTCTCATTTTTGGGTATTTTTTTTTGTTTTATTCTGTAGTTTTTATACTGAAATCTTGCACTTCAGCACAGTTGGAATCACTTCTAATCGGATGTTATGAATGTCTTTGGTTATCCATAAACATCCTAATTGCTTTACCCACCTAGCTGCATTATCTAATGTTTCTACTTCTATATCAACAAATAAATACTGGGAAGTCACTTGAATGCAAAAAACTGCTCAACTATTGCAAAAATTAAATGCACTTTAAGACCAATAGACACACAGGATAGCATTCTAAGGAGGCTATGCAATTTAAGCTAAATCTCCTCCTCAGGTGGCATTTTTTTTGCAGTTAAAACACAATCTAGTGTGAACTCTGCAGAGTTCAAACTCACTATTACCTCTACTTAAAGGGGACCTAACATGCTTTTTGTGATTTTCTGTCATTTTTATACTGTTATGATGTTGGATGTCTATGTTAAACATGGCCAAAAGCACCAGAAACTTGAGGTAAAATTCTCCCTGAAAGTCAAAAGTCAGGGTATCAGCCTGCTCTGAACGCTCCGTTAGCAAAGTTAGCTGTACTTCCCCAACTTGCCCACAAACCGCCGTCTGTTCCATAACGTTTGTTTCTAAGGTTGTTTGAGTTGTCGTTGTTGCATATTTGGGATCTGATTTGGGCTCAAACATGTACGGATGTATTCGAGAAGTTGAACATTTTGAGTAAAGTGCGAGAAAAAGAAGTGAAATCCGACTACCACTGTTTGCTTGACTCCAGAGCCGGCCAATCAGAACAGAGCATGCTCAAATAGGGATGCCTTAAAGAGACAGGAGCTAAAACAGCCTGTTTCAGGCTGAACTGAGCGGCTGCATAAGGGCCATTATAAGATAAATAAGGAGTTTTTTAAACTATAAATCATGCAAAGATATCCCAGCAGAGCCCCACAACAAAAACATAGACTTGGAAATGTGTGCGATATATCCCCTTTAAATACCAAACATTATTATTCTTTCCATTGGACAGAAAAGGATGTAACCTGACTTGGCAGGAAAAGTTATTATTCTCCTTGCTTTTCCACTATCTCATCACTTCTGCCAAAATATTGACAATCAGTCACCAAGTCCTCACATCAATCATTGATGCCAGGGTGCCCATCTGTCCACTCCAATAGTCTTAGAGAGCTAATAACCAGACCAGACCAGAATTCAATCTCTAAAACATCTAATTCAGGTCTTTTGAGCCTTTTGATCCTCTCACATACAGTTTTAATGCTATTGCTTGTTTATTCTTTGGCTGTCCACCTGAACATGCTCCACAGTGAAACACTGCAAAATTAATAGCTAAAGTTCTTCAGGTCATGGATAAACTGCAGATTAGATATAAATTGTACATGTCCTATTACAGTGTGAATTGCCAGCTTGTTGAAAGGTGTTGCTGGTAGCATCTAGGATTGTATTGGAAAGCTGTGTAACCCCGTCAGAAGCTGTATAGTGGAGTTATGGAGGAATTTACTCAGAATTCTTATGTTTTGATGGGAAAAGATGAGAAAACAAGTTGAAAAGAGCAGAGCAGACACCTTGCTGCAGGTCCATCATACTCCACAGAGAAAACAACTGATTTAAGAGCAACAACGTGAACTCCAGAGAGCAGTAAAAGTGACAGAGATAGATGATGACAAGGTGAGTCAAGACGAGGACAGGTCTGCACCGAGAGTCTATTAACAGATTGATTACTCGCGTTCCTTTCCGCTCAATCACGGACTTCTTTAACCACAGAAGTAAAAATGTCTAAATTCAGTAAGAGCATGAAAACACTAACTAGCACAACCCCCCAATAATCATCTCCCATGACTCAGAAATTAGGATCCTAGTTTCTGAGCAGAGGGGGTGACAGTAATCAATCCTTAGCAGTAATCACAGTGATTGTCCTCAAAGTAAAGAGGTCAAAGATTTCCCAGCACTGGCAAAGAGCTCTGTCAACAGTCCTGCGTGTCCAAATTTGAACAAGACACAGAACCTCTGAGGATCTAGATAAGAGCCTAACAAGAGCAGATTTATTATGTAATATGATCAGAAATGCTTTTTCCATGTTTTATGATTTTTTTAGTGTTCATTTCCTCTGCATCTATCTTCCTCCTCAAAGTGTATTGTTACCTCTGGGACATAATGCAGTTTATATTATTCCTGTTTAAAAAAAAAAAAGAAAAAAAAACTCAGTTTGCAAGCTGAGCATATAATCAGCAGTGAGCAACACATTACACCTTCGCAACGCAATAGGATGTTAATTGAAATTAACTGGAGAATGAAATGAGTTAACGGGATTTTAATCATGTTATGTTTTGAGTGAGTTTTATGTCGCTGCAGGCGATAGATGCATATTTTCTTCATGACATTCTGTATGTATATGTATGCAGTAACAGGGCAAATCAATCATATTATAAGGGAACATGCTGCTACACCTGAAAACCTTAAATTCCTGCCAATTTTCATGTTTAAATGTATCTAAAGATGACATGTTGAGACTCATCTTTTAGGATAAATGTGCCTGATGTGTAGAAATTAAAAGTAAGGAGT
This sequence comes from Thunnus maccoyii, assembly GCF_910596095.1. NCBI lineage: Eukaryota > Metazoa > Chordata > Actinopteri > Scombriformes > Scombridae > Thunnus > Thunnus maccoyii. Next base: position 7,079,007 of record NC_056553.1, on the reverse strand, counting down.
TCGTAACGTTTTTAAGATACAAGATCTTTACAGTTTTTCTTACATATGTTGATAAAAGAAAGCGTAATGGGATAACATCCTAAATTACGCAAAGCCACTATAACTGGCGCTGGAATTAAGAGGCAGAATCAATATTTAATATCTTATTCGCTTGTTAGAGGTGAGAAGAAAAGAAACAATAAGACAGAAAAAGAAAGATAAGATTTAATTTAGATTAAATGAGCGGAAAGGTGTTACTTTGGGTCATTAAATCTCCATTGACACATGCCAGAGAGAAAAAAAAAAGAATGAAAACCGGCTTACCCAAACATGCGTTAACGAACCCGTACCAGACGCACCCAGCGCGTCCGATCAGCCACCGCCCCTGGGTGCTGGCCGCGAAGCTGAACGGGGTGCCCAGGATGCTGACCAGCAGGTCGCTCGCCGAGATGCTCACCAGCAGGAGGTTCATGGGCGTGCGCAGAGCCCGGTACCGGCAGAACAGCGTGAGTACCAGGAAGTTACTGAGGAACCCGAAGGTGCCGATGAAGCCGAGGCACACCGCCACCACCAGGTGCCCTGTCGGGCTCAGGGACGGAGGAGGCAGAGAACCGGATACCTCCTCGTACGCATCCGTCGCCGTCGCCGCCGTGCCGCCGGCTCCTCCCCCGGGACAGTGCGCACAGCTCAGGCTCACGTTGGAAACGATCATACCGGGCTGAGCCGCGAAGTTTGGACCAGCCCGAAGTTTGCACCGCGGGGCGGAACCATCCGGTCTCGGTGCTTCTCACTCAGTCAACCCATCTGGAGAAGCGAAGGCGCACGGGGGAGTCCTCTGCTGCACCATGCGCACATGTATCAGCTTTTAATGAAAAGAGGATTAATTTCTAAAACGCCGGGATCCCCTGTCTAAGAGAGCTACTTGGCGAATGAGTGAGATTTCAGAGAGCAGATGTCAGTGTCATGATAGATCCGCCCCTCCGCCGTGCGCTCCGGGTCCGGCGAGGTGCGCTTCTTTTCATGCGCGGCCAGCGGTTCAGCTCCAAGTGTGCCTGAGCTTTTATCACCCACAGCGCCTTTTAACGCGCTGGGGGACAGAAACCCTCAACACAAGGCGGTGGAGATATGTGTGTGTTTGTGTATGTGTGTGTGTCTGTATCTGTGAGCATGCATATGATACTCTCAATCAACCAGAACTGCACCATCAATGAAAACATTGCACAGCGATGTTTTATTTGGATGGAGCCCACAGCAAATTAAGGGAAAACATGATTCAACAGCTGTGCTGCAGGTCTACAAGCCCAGACTCTGTTTCTCTTACATTAGCCCGTGAACGTCTGCGTGATCGATCTAAACACTTGTGTAGCTACATACATTTAATTAAGAGAAATCACCGATTTGTCATGTCTGGGAGGGAATCCATACACTGCCTGACAAGAGATCAGTATGTTATATCCTGAGGGACATGGACTGGTTTATTCCGTTGCTTATATGAAATACTCTTATCTAGGCTAATCATTATTTCAAGATAGATTTTTATCAAGATAGATAGATAGGTTTATTGGCTGTTTGGGTCACAGCTTGATGTCAAGGGGTCAGGAAGTCTAATTAACCGACAAAAGCATGGGAATCAATGGTATCGCCCGGCTCTTAAAAACCTGTCTTTCTCTCCGTGTAAGTAGCCATGTTTGTCTCACTGCTCTTTCTTATTCTTACTTGACGTCCTTGTCTTATCCTCTCTCTCTCTCTGTGTGTGTGTGTGTGTTTGACAGGAGCGCACAGACACACAGTGAACCATTTCAAAGGGAGTTCTTGGTTGTTATTCAGGTTTAAACCGGAGGGTTTTATACAAACTGAATGTTTTTTTCTGCTCTGCCACCTCTATGGTTAAAGGTTCAATTAAGTTTAACCGTATAGGACCACAAATAGCCTAACCCACCTGCAAAACTGTTCAACTGAAATCAAAGAGTAGATGCATTAAAACTACCTGCAGCTAAACAATAATAAAAAAAAAAACAGAGCTACTATTAATTGGTCCACACTGTAGCAGCAGCTGCTGAGCTCTTTGGCTCCCACATTCTGCTAGATATGTAGGTGTTATATTAATCTCACCTTTTGAGGAGCAGGTCAAGAAAGTTGTCCAATTAAGAACCATCTCAAAAATGAAATCTTCTCTGTCCTTCAGTGATTTGGAGAAGGTTGTACACGCTTTTATCTTTTTCCAGACTCCACTATGTTGCAGCTCTTTGCACTCCTGCCTTAATCAGAAGTAAATGTCACAACTACAACTGGTTCACTATTCAGCTGCCAGGCTTTTAATGGATATTAAGAAAAGGAGCCACGTTACACCTGTTTTAGCATCATTGCATTGGCTCCCTTCACATTTTAGAGATGATATTAAATATTTATGACTTACCTTTAAAGCCCAACTTGGACTGACCCCAGAATATAATAATAATAGACCTCTTCTGTGAGCCTGAACATGATCATCTAATCAGTAACTCCTCATTGTTCCCAGGTTCAGTGTTGTGACCAGAGAGGATCCGGTTTTCTGCAACGCACTTCCTATAAACATCAGACTGTCAACATCTGTGTCAACATTTCAAAAACAGTTAAAAACCTACTTTTTTTAGGATGTACTAATGTCATGTCTGTGTGTGCTTGTGTGTGTGTTTCTGTGTAGATATGTATTCATGTGTGCATGTATTTGTTTCTATCTGTTTATTATATTGTTTTCATTTGGTTTTATCACCTTGTTTCATCTCTGTAGTATTCTATTATTTTATTTATTCTTGATCTTCCTTAGTGCTGTTCTGTCTGTTTTATTGCCTTGTGAAGCATTTTGTAACATTTGTTTTGAAAAGGGCTATAAAATAAAGATATTATTATTATTATTATTATTAAGTTTAGGGACTAATTATTTGATTAAGATTAAAAACATGGTACCAACCAAAATTAAAAATTAAATCAACTCTTCTCCAGGACACAATGAATATTCACTGAACACTTTCTGCTGTCTCGACAAACAATTAGCTGAAGCATGAAACAAAATATGACCTCTGCTCCCTGGTGTCCATTGACCACCTCTATCTCTGTTTTACTGGGGTCATAACACAACTTTCTGCTTTGAAACACAATGTGTGCCTGTGAATTTCATTTCTGGGTGTTATGTCTCCTTGTCTGCCCATAAATTTATTCCCATTTGCATGTCTGACCGAATTTGTACGTTTATGAAGCCAATAATGTAAATGAAAACAAAAAGCTGTAAGACAGAAACACATCTGAGCGTTTCAAAGTGTTGGTTGTCGACACTTAATGCTTGAAAATGTGATTTCACCTCTATGTGACCTGACACAAAGAGGCTCAATCTTTGTCCTGATTCTGAAATGATTTAATTTTCAGAGCTGAAGACTCAAAAGCTCTGAGAGAGAAGCTCCCGATGAGGAAACGAGCATCTATGAGCATTTACTTTCAATATCTGCTTTTCAGGTTTTTTATTGATTTTTTTTTTTTTCTGATGAAAATAAAACACCTAGTTAAGGTTATAGGGAACATTTGTGGTCATGGGTCAAAGAAATCAATATTAACATTATTGGCTGTTGGTGGGAAGACATTATTCAAGACAAGAACAGCAATTTTGGGTGATTCTGCCAAACCCTGAGTTACGTTCCAACACATTTATTTTTATTTTTACATCCAGTCTTTACACTTTTAAAATGATTTCTTGCTACAATATCTGCACATGGCAACTACGGTACGGTTAAGGTTTGGGAAAGATTGTATTTATGTTTAATAAAAAGGAAAACTACTTATTGGCACTGTTTATTATTATTATTATTATTATCATTATTTTAGAACAAATATGATTTAATTGCACAGAAGGACATTTACATATTATAAAAGCACACGTTTACCTACATATACTCAGCCAGGAGAGGCAGGAAGCTAAAAGCTTATGCAAAGACCTCTCATAACATACAACATGAGGTGCGGCATTGTTGGATATGAACATGATTCCTGTAGGAACACTGGGCTGCATTATTTGCACAAACACGAGGTCACTTGTCTTCTAAGCATTTGAACAAAGGGCCAACTATGATATAATTTTCTCGTGAGCACAGCGAGATAAAACGATAGGCCGTGCATATTTATTATGCAGGTAATGCACTGAAACACACACACACACACACACACACACATACATAGACATAGACACACGTGTTGCTCCAGCGATCCCTCATGTCTGGGTTTCTTTTACTCTTCCTTTGATTTCAAATGTAATCTTACCCAAAGATGCCCTCTTGCACCTCCGTTGAGAAATGAATTATTAATTAAACAAAAATGAGCGAATTTAATGAAATTTGCTTCATAAAAAATGTAGCAGTGTTCATAAAAACTTAAGTATAGGACTCACTCCAAGCCCTTTTGTCTCACAAGGGATTGATGTCCCTGACATTAAAAGGAATTTGTACTTTTCCTATAGTTTTTATTACACATTTAGCTACACAATCAGATTCATGCAACAAGATCAGCTTTGATTGTGTTTTTACAACTTTGTACTAAATTATCCCCACTTTTTGCCATCATTTGGATTTGTGAGAGTTACAAATAAACAAATAAATAAATAGAAAGTTTTGGTGTGAAATTGATATTTCCCACTTTTTTAAAGTGAAAGACATTATAACATCAAAGACACTCTGACATGATGTCCTAAATAACTCTGACAATCAGGCTGGTTGTCCTTTATTTTCACGGATAAAGCCAGAAAATCTTAACTTCTATGATGTTTTGTTTCCGCTGATACGGTCACAAAATCAGCCCCAGGAATACGTGTTATAAATAAATAGCTGTCTGTATTAGAATCATCAAATGATTACTGATAGACTGTTAAGTTTTTATTCCCTCCATTGACCAAAGAGGAAATGAACACAGTTAATTACTTAAAGCATCACAGCAATAAAAATCAATTCAGAAAGTTTGGAACATTTAAGAATTTCTTGAAGGGAAACAGAAATGAAAAGCATTTAGTTTATTTGTAAAAGGTTTGTATGTGTTCATATGTGTGTGTGTGAGAGAGATATGAGGAAATCTGTCAGCATGAGGTTTGTTGACATTCAAAGAAAATCATCAAAGCTCAAACTTGCAAGTCAGAATCAAAGGAATCACAGTGTGACAACCAACCTCGTTTCACCTTCCAACCTGACTCCTCAGCTCCCTCCACAAAGGTAAACCCCGGCAATTCAGGAGTAAATTGAATCTCACTCTCTCCTCCTTTTATTTTTTTAACTGAACTGTGGATTTATGCACACACACACACACACACACACACACACGCTGCGCAGACTTTAGGAAAAAAAACATTATGAAGTGAAACAAGCCAATATTTTATGATAAGCTGCAAACAGCTCAGTGCTAAATCGAAGCTATATGGTGTCTGGCTCGGTGATGCTACGCTTTAACGGCTGAGCTAAAATCATCCCCATGCAGTCAGTCACCAACACCACCACCACCACCACCACCACCAACACCACCGCCTCCGGCCTAATCTGACTGGAGCCTGCAGGGATGATGCACCTTGTTACCGGTCAGCTAAAAGGGAACCTGGATCAATAACTCAGGAAGATATGATGAGTGTTGCGTGTGTGAAATTTTATGGTTGATGGTCAAGAGGTGAGGTGGAAGGAGGAAAGATGGCTGCAGGCTTGGTCGTATTAAGTAATGATGAAAACATAATCAATGTCAGGCTTGATTACGTTGAAACATGTCTGCCATTGATAAATGTATTGATTATTTGGCTGACTGACTGACTGACTGGCTACATAGTTCATTAACTGACTCAATATCTCATCTGAAAATACTGATTATTGGAACACATATAATATATATTTCTTTAACTTTTACATGTCGTTGGCTGGTTTCCATGATTTAAAAGATTTTTATCTCATTAAATGTCCTCTCATTAAATTTCTAGCTTTACCTGAAGCTCTACCAGTGAGCCTGAACAATTCATTGCTAGTATTTGATTAAAACCAGAACTGGACCTTTTTTTTTTTTTTTTTTTTAGATTTCTACTATAGTCATAACTCACAATCGTGGTCACAATTGAGCCACAAAGTGCATAAAAATGAATACAGGCAATTTAAAACAGATGGAGACGGAGGATAAAAACGTGACTGCAGCCACAGCAGGCACAATCCCTGTCATTTCTAGGTCAAGTGGTGCCATGAAGTGGTATGAATTAATTAAATCTGATCTTCTGAATCACTTATCAAACATTACCTCAGCATGTGTAACACATCAAAGTGGTTTTGATAGCTGAAGGTTATGAGATGGATTCGAAAAAAGCCTGCAACCTTCTGATAAATGTGCTGTTTTTATGTTTACTGATTGTCGCTCCAATTACGGTCGTTTAAATGGATGTATAGCATGTGTAAAGGAGGTATTGTATTTATTTGACACATGAGGAAATGAAATGGGCACGATGCGATGCGGAGTGAGGGCGATGTTTTTATTTAGCTATTTAGTGAGATATTTATTCATCTGGTCAGTTAATTAATCAGATTATCTCCAGCGGCTTTCGGGCATTTCGCCAATACTGTTCATTAACAGTTAAGAGCCGTGCCATTAAAGTGTATTGACTCGAGCTGAGGAGGACAGAGAGACAGACAGACAGACAGGGAACAGGCAAGAGGGCAACAAGTACGAGAACAGAAAAAGAAAAGATTGCAGGACTGCAGATGGAGATTGAATCGAGGTGAACACGGCAACAAGAGGCCGGCCTTGACACTATTCATCCAGTCACCTCAGTATTAATGAGTGTCTATTATAAAAGCCTGTGTTCTGAGCTTTCCCATTTGTTTTTTTTTTTATAAATTTTGCACATGTGCACATGCCTATTGAGCTGAAAAGTGAAGATGCTCATGTGCTGTAATGAGAGGGGTGTCGTGGCCGTTTGACACTGTTAGCGGCTTTGTCATTTCTACAGCTACCCAGAAGATATGCGCTTTGAAAATGGCGTGCCGCATAGGTGGACAGCCAACAGAAAAGGGCACAGGAGGTGAGAAGCTGTTGTTTCCGTACTGAAAAGACTGAGAGGAATGTAGGGGCCAGACTTTGTTTTCATTGTAACCCCCCCCCCCCGGTATAAGTTCAGGTACAATATGAAAGAGCTGCTTTACTGCGCAGAGGTGGAAATATGTTCTGGATGTGTGGAGGAGACGCGCAGAGGCAATGTGAGAAAACAAAGCCTTACGTGGATTAATTATAGAATGACTTATTTTTAAATCAAAGCCACAATATGCAACTTTTCCACATTAATAATATATAAGAAGGATTTATTATAAGACTGTAGATGCATGTGGATAAATTAATCCAGATTTCTTTGATGTTCCCTGTGTTAAGAGATGTGTGCGATGTGTATGTACATTGAAGACTGTGTCGGGTTACTGGGAGCTAACTAATGGCAGACAGCAGGAAGAACCAAAAAAAAAAAAAAAAAATCTAAATATACAGCAAACAAGTCCCAGTTAATTCAGGATTGAACGTTGTACTGCAGATGTTTTTTGCTTTTCACCATCTGCTCCTCCTGCCGCTTTTGCTGGCGTGTCTTCATGGACGTTGATCATCTCAGCCTCAGGCGAGATGTCATGTTCAGAGCATCGAGATGAGTGACAAGTGTTGGGGCAGGGAGGCGGGATTAACAGGACTTCCTGTCTTCAGTGTGAAAAAGTTGCTTTGATCAATTAGAGGACAAGAATGGAAAACATGATTGTTTAGCTTTACATACAATAAAACCCAAGAAGACAGTGATGTAAAATGACCACAATTAAATTAATAATAGAACTGAATAATAGAAAAGTAGAAAAAAAACAACAATAACAATATTCGTATTAATAAAAATAGGAAAAAAGGTCATACAAGAGATAAGAAGATCCAAAAACAAACAGATAAAACTTCATGGAAAACACAAAGACCCCTCAGTGGCCCCGAACTACTAAACAGCAGTGCTTAAGAGGTGATTCACATAAAAACCTGTCTATTGAAGTGTGTTTTTTTAGAAGGGATTTAAAAGATGAAACTGGTTTAGCTAAGCTAACTTCCTCAGGAAAGTCTAGATGCCTTAATAGAGTCACCTTCAGTCTTGAGGCTGGACTGTGGAGCAGCCGAAAGGGCCTCGCCTGAGGATCGTAGGCTACGTTCTGGATCATAAAGGGCTAATAGGTCAGCAGTAGCGGCTAGACCTTGCCTTGCTTTAAAAGTTATAAATAAAATCTTAACATCGATTCTAAATCTAACTGGTAACCAGTGCAGATGTGCTAAGACTGGGGTAATAATGTCTCTACATTCCCAGCTGTGGTATTTTGAACAAGAATGAGACATGAGAGTGATTTCTGACTGAAGCAGGCATAAAAAGAGTTGCAATAGTCTAGGTGAGATGAAACAAAAACATGAATTACCTTCTCTAAATCAGAGATAAAAAATGACTTTTAATATATGCCTCAGTTGAAGGAAGCAAACCTGCACGACTCTCTTTTCCTGCTCCTCAAAAGTCAGATCGCTGTCAAAAATCACTCCTAAGTTTCTGGCCACAGGCTATATATTAGATGATAAGTCACATATAAATCACATAAGTTATGTCTTAAAACAAAACAACAAAAAATACCTCCTTATTTATTTAGGTTTTACCTTCAGACTTTTTAAAAGAATTGGCAGTTCATTAAGCCTCTTAGTGCTGCTTCATTCACCTGCAGCATGTATGTAGTTTACGGTGATAATGGGGAAGGATTTACTACCCAAATACTTGCAGTAAGTTTTGAAACAATGGGTCTGAAATGTTAACTGTCACTAGCAGGTTTTATCAGTTGTAGCTAGCTAGTTAACTAAGCTAACCGTAGCTCCATGAGCTGGTTGAAAACATCATCTCCTGACTTTTAAATATTGCAAACTGACATGTTTTAAAAAGGGAATCCTGGTCTTAGAATAAAACTTTATGGCTACATATGTGATATTGTGCTAAAAGACTGAGGCTAACGCTGCATGTCCCGGACAAAAAGTCACTATTAGACCCGCTGATGATCCATGTAGAAGACAAGAAACATTATTGTTCTTGTATTACAGTGAGCTAGTTAATCCTGGTATGGAAAAATGGGGGAAAAAAGTGGAATCAGACTTGTATTTTATTCTAACATAACACTGTTTGGATGCTTATTAGCTTATACATAAATGGACAAGCAAGACAGGTTAGACGTATTCTTATTTTATGTTTTCAAACAGCATGTTTCATTTTTGACTTGACAATGAAAATGGATTTAAGGACGAGAACGTAACGCCATCTCCGGAGTTACTCTGGATTGTAATCTAATAAAGAGCGAGACACAGCCGCTATCGTTATGTAGCATCCAGGACCAGGTTTCATATAGTGAGATAATACTACACAGTGTATTGTGAACTGAGCTTTCAAACAACCTGTAACCCCACAAAGTAATGTAGTATGAAACGCTTCTGCTATTTATCTATTTATAGGTTTGGAAAAGCTGAATTTTTTTTTTTTTTACCAGTTTTAAATTGGTGATCATATGCACCAATATAATGTATATATAAATATATATTTTTTATTTCATCTCTCTTATCTTTCTCTCTTCTCTCTCCTTTTTTAAATAATTGTAAATATTACATACTTAAATAGGAACAAATTTCACTGCTTTCACTACTGCTGACTTTTGTGTTGCTGTGCATTGGAAAATAAAAGCTCTTATATCTTTTCCACTCTTTAACAGGATATATATGTATATGTGGTTCGACACTTATAGAGAAGTTTGGGTAGGTGGGCGGGAGTGAAGGGATTGAGGACATGTAGCAGAAAAGCAGGGATTATGAGGGAAGTATATTTTGTTAGGGACCATATTTGAAAAAAACATGTTAAGAAATATGAAAAAAAAGTTATTTTATTGCCTCTTCAATGTGTATCATACTTTTTGTAAGTGGCATCAATGTCAGAAAGAAAAAAAATCTTTTCTAAAACTAGTTCTTTATATCTTATATCTTTTTTTTTTTTTTTTTTTAAAAGGACAGACAGTGAATCATTTCTGAGTGATTTAGATGTTTATATCCATATAAAAAAATAATATAACATTGAGCTCACTGATGCAAAAGTCAATATGCAAGTCACTTCCTTAGGGTATGGATCCTATCGTCTCACACACCACTTTATCAAAACAGCCCGGCATCAAACTGAGATTGACCAAAGACATCTTTCATCAAAGAGATCAAAAAGAAATGTGTTTGGTGTTCCATTTGGATGAGTTTCTTGCTGTCAGGCCGATAAATTGATGATTGAACAGGGGAGCAAAGGAAGGCTAGCGAGGGAAAAAGAACAACAGGAGACGAGGGTGAACTAAAAATCCTTCAATCAAAGGTTTTTTTGATCAACTCTCATTGAGGGAGACGAGTGAAATTGACAGAGTGAGATGAAAGGGAGTTGGTTTGTGTTTATTTCTGCTCTCTTTCTTTCTGTATGTCCTTCTCGGGTTCTTTCTTTCGCCCTGCCAGGGGACTTGTTTCGCCATGAGTGAGTGGCTGAGTCGGGAAAAGCATCAGTATCCATTTATCCACACCATTACCCACATCTACCACCGCCACAGACACACACACACACAAACACACACACACAGACACACTTTGGTCTCCAATCTCCAGTGCACAAGATGACACCTTGACCTCTGGCGAGTGCTGGCATGTGATTACAGAAGAGCAGCGGAGGAGATAGACAGACTCACAGTCTGGTGTTGTTGGGTGAAATGTGCTGTAACTGACAGAAGCAGCAAATGGATGTTTCAGTTTATCATTGAAAGACTTTAATAAATGTAAAAGTTGTTGAATTTTCTTTATTATTGTACAGAAAATCAGAACTTGTTGATAAAATCACCAAAATTATGTTCATGAGGTTTTTACCATTTCATATATATAATAATAAGGTAAATAATTCAATTTTTTAAATTAAGTTTCTGGTATAACTGAAAGCATTTATGGCTTCACAGCATAATCCAATAAATAACCAATGCAGAGCAACAAACCTGCACTCAAAGTAATTCTGCAACTAACTTGCTATTATTTTTATTGTCGATTAAACTGCTGAACCTGCTTATCACATGTCCATAATGCCAAATGTGTGGTAGCTTAAAAATAATTTGTTTTGTCTGACCAACAGTCCAAAATAAAATATATGCAAGTTACATTTATACAAAACACATAAAAAGAAGAATAGGAACTGGAGAATGTTTAGTATTTCTGTAAGAAAAACTGTTTTATTTAATAGTTGCAGATTAAAGCTCAACATTGTTCCGTCCACCGTTTTGTCAGATTTGACCGAGCAAATATTGACAGGCATCTTTTAACTGCTCTCCAGATGTGATCACTGGAGCATTATCCAAAGGTAAGTTTTTTACTATAGCTGTTTTGTGATCTGTTATTCAGTATAATTTTGTTTTTCTGCAATCAGTTTACTGCAAACCAGTGTTGGTCAAATTGTTATCAATTACTGATTAAACATTATTCATTGCAAAAGTAATGTGTTACATTACTCATTACTTTACTTTATTTACTCAGGCATCAGCTCTGTCAAAGTTGCCTTTCAACAATCAAGCTTCCACGTCCACATGTTGCATCTTTTGTATTTAACACATGTAGAAATAGAAAATGAGACGTTTTTGGTTTGACAAGCAGGCAGGATACAGTTTGGAGGGATTTACTGACCATCCGACAGCTAAAGTGACTGCACACAGCACTGCAGAAGTCCCAACGTCAGCTGCACGATTCACACAACCTCCACCTCTGAACTAAACTAGCGTCAGGTGACTGCTGAATGGAGGTGTACCCTTAGCTAACGTCAGCTACAGGTCGCTACGGGCAAAGCAGTTCTTTTCAGTGTACTGAATAGGGGTGTGCCCGAATACAAATACGTTATTCGACAAAGCACAAATAGTGGGCTTTTTACAAATATTTGTTTCATACAAATATTTTTTTGTATGTAGTAATGTGAAATGTTACTATGTTAACAATAGTTATTAATAGTTTATTTTTTGTGTTTACATCCATATTGGGTGAACAGTGAAGCAACTGTAGTCCACTTTTTTAGATAGTCTGCCAACTGTAGTACAATGCAGGAGGAGGATGATCCTAAATATCCAGCAAATGCAGCCGGGGAGTTTTTTATGACCCAGCAGTGGGATGTTCTCCACTGGCAGTGTCATTCACCTGACCTCAGTCCAGCTGAGCAGGTGAAAATCAGACCAAAGGCCAGTCCAGTTTAGAGTTCAGGTCCGACATAGAATCACCAGGAGAGATATAAGTGTCCTCTAGGATCACAGACTTCAGACAGTCAATGACGTTAGATATCATGTTAAAGGTTGTTTTAATTGGCCAAATGATCTTTGGTCTGCTAGAATTAGAGGACTTTAGTTACAAGTAAAAACTAAAGCTACAATTCCTACACTGTTCATCTGTGGATGTAAACACCATCGAGGTAAAGAGAAAAGATTAACCTCGTAGTCATGGTTTCATTACAACTAACAAATATGTGTAATGATGAAAATAGTCTTTCTTGAACAGTTTTAACAGTCGTATTACAGTTCCCTTATTAAACATTTGCTGGTGCACAACTTAACATTACATATGTGGCTCTACTGGAGTAGACAGACAACATGTTGGGACTTTTTCAGGAAATTTTGCCTCAATGTTTTTCAGGTCGACTCACTCGCACCACCACACTGACTTCCTTTACTTTGTTCAGCTGTCACAGGCTGGCAAGACGTACCAGCACTCGGGGGCATGGAGGGATGTGTAGTAAAAGTTTAAGTTGACAGATTCACACTAAATTTACTTAATTTATTTAAGACATCTGTTTTTCTTTTATTACAGAGTTTCCAGAGCTTGTGAGACACCAGGGAAGACATCTGTTGATGGAGTGTCACTCACCTCAAATGTTTTTACTGTGGTTTCATGTCTGCTGTCTGAGTCTCACACTGTGCTTACCAAGACTGGCTTTCACAGCCAAACACAGTTTGCTTTTCAGTGCAAAGGACTAAGACACACATGGTGCTGCAGTTATTGGAAATTTAAAAATAAATGAATGTATATTAATTAGTGATTACACACACACAATCATTGTGGTTTTGTTTTGTCGGATTTTTATTCACCAGTGATGATGTACACAACATGATCAAATCCTGTCAGTAAAAAAATGCAACAATTCATGAAGTAAAGTTAATTTTACTTGTGTATTGTGCCTCCTTTCTGCCATTCTCCCGTCTATATATTCCCATCTATATTACAGGGTGACTCTGTAACATCTGTCCAGGGACTACAGATGAAAAATAGCCTCTTGGCTAACTCTGGCGCATTTACAGCAATGTTTATTAATGTGCACTGTCCCTGTTAAATAAACAAACAAATAAACAAATTGTTATAAGTCTGTTAAAATGCTGAATGTCTGAGAGTTATAAATACCTGCTAACTTAAAGAAATAATGTGTTAAATGATATTTTTCCTCCTTAAAATCAAATAAAGGATGTGTATTGTTATGAATCATGGGTGGTAATTAAATGCAACACATTTGCAGTAAGTACGCAAATTATTCATTGTAATTTGTAATTTTCACTAAATTAGCTCGGTATCACATTACGGCATTTTGAAACTCTTAAGGGACTTTAGGTTATCAATGTGCATACTAATGTTTCAGTTTGAGGCGACGCTCACAATATGAAACCATATCTAGGTCTTCAGTTTACAGTACAGTCACAGCAGCATTCCTTGTATCACATGTCATCAGTTGTTTAGGTTTTATCAAATTGGTTGTATATAAATACAACCCAATGAACATGACCAGATGTAAGATTTAAAGTATTTTAAACGTATTACAATAAGTGATGAATTTGAACAATGTGTTAGTTACAGAGCCAGTCCAGTGTGACCCAGTATAGTCTGGTATGTCGAGTAAAGAGAGAGACGGTTACTCTGATCTCATTTCACTGTGAAGATGCAACCAGCTGAGTGTCTCAGTGCAGGTCAGTGAGGTTGGGACTGACAGGGACATTTAACCTTGTTTCAATGTAAGGGAAAAAAACATCCAAATTGTTTGATAGTATCACTTACTGTATGTGTGATGTACACATATATATTGAATTGTGTCAATACTTCACTGAGTCTTAATGACATAAAGGTCCGACATGTTGTACAGTAGAATGTTTCACTGGGAACTGTGACCTTCCACTATTGTGAATTTAAACAACAGAGTCTGTTAAAAAAAAAGATGATTATGAATTAATGATTAATTGATTTATATGACAAACTGGTTTAAAGTTCTATGTGGTGAACATTAGGCCAGTTGTATTACACTAGCCCCTTCTTGTTGATCCTCTCCAGTGGAGATGAGAAAGAATTCATTAGAAAATGAAGGATGTTTGCAACATTTGAGGCCTGCTGTATGATCCATGATACATTTAATAATGTGTGATCTGCCTGTTAAATTTGTTTCCAAACATGCTACTCATACTCCATTAGGAAGGCTTTGAAATTGCAATAATTCTCTTGACAGTATATATGGGTCTGGTGAAGCCCAGATAGGGTTAAACAAGTCTGAACTCTCTTTTACCACATTTCACTTCCAGTAAGTTAAATTCTGCCGAACTTGGCCTTCTACCAGAACAACTTAATGTTATGAATCTTGAAGAATCGGGGTGAGACTGCCAGTATTAGTAGATCACTTCATAAAATACCTGACATTATCAATAAACACATCATTCACCTGAAGGACTAATCCGTAGTGACTCAGTGACGTTGCTGTTTTGGAAACATTAAGTCTTACATCCAAACAAAGGTTGCAAATTATAGTTTAAAGTTCCTAAATTCAATTAAGTTCATTTTCAGTTTTTGTTGACATTGTCAGAAAGGTGGTAATTCTGCTTATTTACATGAGGTTGTAGTGGGTGGTGGTGGTGTGCTGGAGTGTATTATTTTGAAAAGAGTTCCTAATATTTTGTCTACTGCCTCAAGGTGGACAGAATATGTACAGACTTTGTAGAAGGATTATGGCAGAGCTGTTGTATAGGATTGCATTAGATTGCACAGGTGTTCCTAATAAAGTGCTCGGTGAGTGTATGTTTGGCTGTGAAAGCCAGTCTTTAAGGTACAGTTAGAGACTCAGACAGCAGACATGAAACCACAGTAAAAGCATTCAAGGTGAGCGACACTCCATCAACAGACGTCTTCCCTGGTGTCTCACAAGCTCTCTACTCTGGTCCTCTGGGAACTCTGTAATAAAAGAAAATGTTTTAAGTTTAAAACAAATGTCTTAAATAAATTAAGTAAATTCAGTGTGAATCTGAGTGCTGGTACGTCTTGCCAGCCTGTGACAGCTGAACAAAGTAAAGGAAGTCAGTGTGGTGGTGCGAGTGAGTCGACCTGAAAAACATTGAGGCAAAATTCCCTGAAAAAGTCCCAACATGTTGTCTGTCTACTCCAGTAGAGCCATATATGTAAAGCTAAGTTGTGCACCAGCAAATGTTTAATAAGGGAACTGTAATACGACTGCTAAAACTGTTCAAGAAAGACCATTTTCACCATTACACATATTTGTTAGTTGTGTTGTAATTTCATTGATTTCATTTGGCCAATTAAAACAAACTTTATCATGATGTCTAACATCATTGACTGTCTAGATCCTAGATCCTAGAGGACACTTCCCCCCCCCTATCTCCCCTGGTGATTCTATGTTGGACCTGAACTATAAACTGGACTTTTGCCTTTGGTCTGATTTTTGGCGAGTGACACACCTGCTCAGCTGGACTGAGGTCAGGTAAATGACACTGCCAGTGGAGAACATCCCACTGCTGGGTCATAAAAAACTCCCCGGCTGCATTTGCTGTATATTCAAGATCATCCTCCTCCTGCATTGTCCTACAGTTGGCTGACTACCTAAAAAAGTGGACTACAGTTGCTTCATTGTTCACCCAATATGGATGTAAACACAAAAAATTAAATACTTAAAACCAAGTCAGCACTTTTATTCAAAACAATTTAAATGTCTCATTGTCTGAATGATGGCTGCTCTCTACTCACCAGCTGCTCGTTTCCTCTGGCTGTTTCCAGGTTATCCTCACTGGATGAGTTTATGCATCAGCATACCAATGGAGGTCCAACACCTGTCAAATAGGACACATGACATTTATTATATTATTTATATGTCTCTACTTTGTAGTCTGCATGCACAAACACATTGCTGGTAACATTTGTGAGCTTAATAATGCATGTCAAAACACCCCTGATCCCTACATATAGGACTGAAGAGGGTCCAGTTAATTCACTTCTCCCATATATATCGACATTTCACACAGCAAATAATCCAAATGATGTGCAAAAGCCAGGGGTGGAGCAGCAACTATGTTTTTTTTAAAATATAGTTTTATCTCCAAAGTGTGTTAAAGAAGTTATGAATTATGTTCATTATTTAGGCTATTTCTTTATTTATTTAGTTCAGCTCTCCTTAAATTAATCTGCGGCCAACACGCTTCAAAACGCGCAACTTTTACTTTGAAGGCGAGCTGTCTCTGTTTCCAGCTCTCGACTGTTGTCTTGTACAAGCTGGATAATGGAACAAGCGGACGCTTAAGCGCGCTGAATTGTATTGTACTTCTTAAGACAATGAAATCTGGAAATACTCCGAAAAATGGGGTTTTTCATTATACAACGTGAGCAGCTGCAAATGAATTCCACTTCATGCACGGACCGTTGTTTCCAAAAGCATCATAACCAATTAAGCAACAATTTACAATAGCAAAGAGCTCTTCTATAGCCTTTTTCCCCCCACTTCAAAAGTCTATGACGCAACCAAAATGCACACATTTGCTTCGATTGCCATGGCAACAATTAAGGAGAGGTTACAACCGAGCTGGATTATTCATTCAGCGTCTAAGGAATAAGACTACCGACATGCTCAATTACAAGCAGGATATCGTTTCCACATAAACCTCACTCGAACGGTTGCGGAGACACTAGCATCCCTCTGGGACTATTTGATTTCCTTGTTTCTATATGTGACAGGTAAGAGGCTTTCAGAGAGGCGGCAAGAAATTGCTCTCTCTCCACGTTTACAGGGTTTGAGTGTTTTCCTGAGCAGCACACCAGGTGCGGTTGTGTAATTGTAAGTGTGGAGGATGAAAAACTTCAAACCACTTCAACTTCTCCTTGCAGAATCTGCAGGTTCTTCATCTCACAGCCAATTAAATGTTAGTAGGGGTTAACATCAGGGTTAGAAATTAATAAGGGCTTGGGGCACTTCTTGCCCCAGGCCCTGAAATTAATAATAAGCTGGGGAAATACTCTTTTTTTTTTCTATTTCACCCTTTTCAGATTTCTTTTGTGGAGCTGTCATATATTCATGCATGAATGTGATTTCTTTTCCCCTGTGGGCCATCAATGGTGATTCATGAAGTGGGCAATTCTTTCCTTATTCATTCCGGGTGAGAGAAATGGAACAATTTTTGATCCGAAAATAACTGAGAGAATAGGTTGAAGCAATAAAGAGCACCCGGCACCACACAATAACATAAAATAACGTTTTTCGGCAGTGTTGGCAAAGCTGTGCGTGTGAATCATTGTCCGGGTCCTTTTGTGCAGGGGGTTGTGCAGGTTTTTCTAGTTCCCGGCCCAAAGACATGCAAATCAGGTGAAGTGAAAAACTGAGAGATTGTCTAGTATTATAATGTTTCTCTTCCTTTTACTTAGTGCGTGCTGAGAGAAGCTCTATTCACCTGCGACCTTGTGGAATTATCAGGAACCGAAGATGGATTCAAGGTTATTCTGAGTTCAGATGATTAACATGTTAATACTGAGAAATGTCAACAGTTGAAAGGTGCACTCTTAGCTGACGTTCATTGTTCATTGGTACAATATGGTACAACACACAATATGTACTGTATATGCATATTGCATGCTTGGTATTATGCATGAAGGTACATTTTATCTAATGGATGCATGGGTACAAATCTTTAGACTTCAGTTACTAGTCATATCCAGGATGGTCATATGATGAATCCCAGTCCTGGATGGGTATCACAGGAAACCTGAACATCTCAGTCACTCTGTCATTGCTATTGTTTGTTACAGGAAGGATGTTGAATCTACCAACCCACAATTTCTCTTGAAAGGTCACTCTACTAGGAAACTTAAAAAGAAAAACTATCTACGCTCCTACGTCAGTGCTCAATGTGATGCCTCTGAGCAGCACTTTATGGAGTTAGTCTCAGGAAAAAAAAGGAATAAAAAATTAAGGTGCATGACATAGAAATTCACAATTCCTGCTGTTTTAAGTTCTTCTTTCAGCAGAAACTTAATAACAAGTTGTTGTGGCTACTCAGCTCAGTCAGGGAGAAGCAATAGTGTTGGCTAGCAGCTGTGTTTCTTTATTGAGGTGACTATAAATAGTACCTTTGTTTCTTCATAATAATACTGCTTCCTCACCACATTCATTACATTTGCCTTCGTTCACTCTAAATGTTTTTTTTTCATATTAACTTGTGTGATGCTCTATCAGATGCTGTTGCAGCAATATTGTCCAGCTTGTTTTCTATCAGTTACAGTAGGTGCACACCTTTACTTTAATGTTGGACAGAGATACCTTGATATACTTTGGATTGTGCCTGTTAAAATGATCTTTGATATCCCTCAACTGTGTGTTAAGATGTTAAATGTTTTATGCTCTTTTAATTCATACATATAAATGATTGATTTGAGAGCGTAAATTACTAATTTGTGTACAAATATTCAATTTTCTTCAAATTCCCCTGACATACCGGACTTACTTCTATAACACTGGTTAGTAGGCGAGGAGGAAATCTTATCTTTCATTTAACTCAGGTTGTATTGACTTTAATGGAAATCATCCCAGCTTATTAGATTCAGTCACGTTTTATATTAGCTTCACATTAATGTTTTTTTCTTCTAGGTCACTAAGAATATGATTACTTTCCTTCTGATGACTTCATATTCTCAATATTCCTCTTAATAACGCATTTGAGTACCTGAGGGATTGAAATCTTCCTTCTGAATATTATCGTTGTGGATCAGCACCCAGTGGAGAGGGTAAGGGAGCTTTACCTTGAGATTTCCCACTCGACCTGACTTCCATATTGCTTATAGGGGGGGTCAGTACTGCATGAGGCCAGCCACCTTCCTCCCTGTCCTGTCCAGTTAATGTGTTTGAGCCGTCTGTGAATTATATATCGGCTGTCCTGCTCATCGCTGCCGCAGACTGGGTCATGAGAATCCTTGTTTGAATAAGCAAACAGAGAGGCAGAGTCAGATAAAGGCTTAACAGGGGATAAATAAAGCCTTAGACCTCCCAGAAGATGTGTAGTAGGCAAACAATTTCACTCTACTCTTCCACCTGAAGGAGAGAACAGAACCTGGCAAACAGCATTACCCAGATGCTCGCTCTGCCAATCAATAACACCAGGCCCAAAGTTATCTCTCTTCATACCTCAACTACTGCTCTCTAAGGTTATTGCAGCAGGGAGCGATGTCAGGAGCAACGTCCCAAAAGTGAAAGGTCACATGTTTGATCCCTGCAAGACCTTAAGCGTTTCCATTAACAGTTGTGTCCCGGCCAGTCGGTTTCACCTTGAGTTAACAAGAGGTGTTTTTAGTCCTTGTAACTGAGGTAACCTACCTATAAGCTATTTATAGGTCACTTCACAACAAAAAGAATATACAGCGCTGAAGACGTACTCAGAAAGCTGTGCTCAAGTGCAAATTGAGCAAACTGTGTGGTGTGGTAAAACGGTTTTTATTTGGTCAAAGAGACAAGCATGTGAAGATTCTTTCTTTCTTGCACCTCCTGCCTCCCGGTGAGGATGTGTAGTAGACATACAATTACACTTTCCTCTTCCACATGAAGGAGAGAAAAGCGACAAACAGCATTAACCAGACGCTCGCTCTGCCAATCAAAAACATCAGGGCCAAAGTTATTTCTCTTCATACTTCAACTACTTCAACTACTACACTCTAAGGTTATTACAGCAGGGAGCGATGTCAGGAGATAATGTTCCATAAGTGAAAGGTCACATGTTTGACCTCTGCAAGACCTTAAGCATTTCCATTAACAATGGTGTCCAGTTAACAAGAGGTGTTTTTATTCCTTGTAACTGAGGTAACCTACATCTACTTCACAATGAAAAAAAATCTAGTGCTGAAGACGTGCTCAGAAAGTTGTGCTCAAGTGCAAATTGAGCAAACTGTGTGGTGTGGTAAAACAGTTTGTATTTGGTCAAAGAGACAAGCATGTGAAGATAGTCAGATAAGGGAAACAAAGTTAAAGGGCTACGGCAGGGAAATGTCAAAAAGAAGGCATCATCAGAACAGGCAGGAAAAAATAAATAAAGCGAAGGAATCACAGTCAATCTGGCTTAGAAAGAAAAATGTGAAGAGTAAAGTAGGGTGCGCTCTAAAACGTGACCGTTACAGTGCAGTTCGGCACACAAAACAACACACGCTGCTTATGCTGAAATGAATCGACGGATCTGTGTGGCAAGTAAACAAACAGCATCACAAACTAATACATATTTTACACTGCTTGTCATGCCTGAATCCATATGGAAACAGGTAGTGTAATGTCTCTGCCAACACCTAAAAGCTGTGAAAAGATTAAAGTTTATAAAAGCATCTTCACCACCTGACGCTGTTTGATTATGGCTCAGCTAAATGCAGCACAGCCTATACATGTACACTGAGGCAAACGACTAATATAGGAAGCAGCTGGACAGGCAGGTTAATTGGTCAGGTGGTGATCAGGAGTGAGAAACTTAGCAGCAGCAGCTAGAGGACAGGTGAGGAGCGGCAGACGTGGAATGAAAGATTAGATTTTGGAAATGCATGGCGAACAGACTTGAGTAGAGGCAGAAAATGGGAGGAAGATGAGTCCTTGATGGAAACAAGACATACACTGGCTCAGCAGGGATGTCACCGAGAGATGCGAGGAATTTTATTCACCATAGAAACATCCTTGCTTACTCCAGCGTCATATAGAAGAGGCTGTAATTATCATCTCAACTGTCAAATATGTAGAAATCAACTATCAAATGTGTTGAAAATAATTAACAGCAACAGTTTCAAGGAAAAACACCTGTTGTCCTGATAACCGCCGCTCCGATGCTGATTATAGATCTGCTGCAGCGTCAGGGACTCACAGAATGTGACTGATAGATATGAAACAGACAATTCAAAGCTGTTTATTACTGAAAGAACAGAATGGATGCGAGGAGGAAATAAAGCAGCTACAAATAAATGTCTATAGTCTGATTAGTTTGTGAGACACTGTGGGAACAGTAAGTCTGACTCAGGCTGATATTATAAAGATAATAATAATAATAATAATAACTGCGACAGAGTGGTTATGTATAGGACTGTATGAATTTCCTGAATGAGCCGAGACATATTTGTAACAGAAAATAAGAAAAGAGGAAGAAAAGAAACATCTTTTACCTTATGAGGAAAAAATAGATAAAAGCTGCAAAATTGTTTTATTATTCATTCATAATTCAGATGTAATATTCATTAAAATGACAGGGGAAAGCAGCTCCAGCAATTTCAACACATACAGTCATACAGAAGGCTCACCGAGCTGTTGATAGTGTTTATCTAATCCCCGATCAGTTCAGTCATTAAATGATCTGTATGGTTGAGGAAGCGGAATAAGTTAAAGCTTGTGGTTCATATGTACAATTCATCCATGTGGTTGTTTTAACACATGGATAGTTTTTTGCTAACTAGCTAAATGTTATTGTTGTAACTCACTTCCGTAAGTGCACAATTTATTCTTCTTCTGGTATTTTCAGCAGTTACTCAAAAGATTCAGGTGCAGGTGCGTTTCATAAAATTTAATTTAAATTCACTTGAAACATTTTCAACTCACGTGGACACGTCTTAGTGTGAATTTGCGTCCACTAGCGTCTTTGCATCGACCTTGTATGTAATCGCACTGCCTCTAAAAACAGTTTCACATTTTGTCCCAACACATAGATATTGTTCGACAGCATCAGATGAAACAGTGTTCAAGCCCTCGCTGACAAAGACACACTGCTATGTATGAGTGTAAAACTTGTTCTAGCCAGTTCTTTGACTTTTTAATGATTTTAAACTTCCACAATCATCCTCGTTTTTAAAATTAGAAGGCTACAAATTGTGGGTAATTTCCTCAAACAAAATCTGCATAATTGCAATCTAACAGTGAGTGTGCAGAAATGGCTCAAAGTCTCAGAGGAGATATTAAAGCACTACAGCTGATCTCTAGGTGAACACACAGGTGATGACAACTGAAAACAAATTCTCAAAAAGGGAGGAAGTGCATCTGAAGAAGACAAAGATGAGCCCTGAATACCATACCTGAGTTCATGTCTCAGCTTTTTCCACAGAAGGTGCCATGAGGGTTAAAAGTGTTACCTCACTGCTCACAATGAATGAATTGCATACACACACACACACGCTACTTGTGTTCAGACCAGAGTGTGTTTCTGTGTGTTTTAATAGGTGCATTTGTAAATACCTTTTTGTGAGTGTATGCATGGTTTTTTGTTTTGTTCTGTTTTTGGGAAAAACCTTTCACTTTCTCTTTCTTGCACCTCCTGCCTCCCGGGGAGGATGTGTAGTAGACATACAATTTCACTTTCCTCTTCCACCTGAAGGAGAGAACAGTGACAAACAGCATTAACCAGACGCTCGCTCTGCCAATCAAAAACATCAGGGCCAAAGTTATTTCTC
Source organism: Thunnus maccoyii (assembly GCF_910596095.1). Taxonomy (NCBI): domain Eukaryota; kingdom Metazoa; phylum Chordata; class Actinopteri; order Scombriformes; family Scombridae; genus Thunnus; species Thunnus maccoyii. The sequence goes on along the minus strand of NC_056553.1, from coordinate 7,056,222 downwards.
TCCATACCTCAACTACTACACTCTAAGGTTATTGCAGCAGGGAGCGATGTCAGGAGATAATGTTCCATAAGTGAAAGGTCACATGTTTGACCTCTGCAAGACCTTAAGCATTTCCATTAACAATGGTGTCCAGTTAACAAGAGGTGTTTTTAGTCCTTGTAACTGAGGTAACCTACATCTACTTCACAATGAAAAAAAACTCTAGTGCTGAAGACGTACTCAGAAAGCTGTGCTCAAGTGCAAATTGAGCAAACTGTGTGGTGTGGTAAAACAGTTTGTATTTGGTCAAAGAGACAAGCATGTGAAGATAGTCAGATAAGGGAAACAAAGTTAAAGGGCTACGGCAGGGAAACGTCAAAAAGAAGGCATCATCAGAACAGACAGGAAAAAATAAATAAAGCGAAGGAATCACAGTCAATCTGGCTTAGAAAGAAAAATGTGAAGAGTAAAGTAGGGTGCGCTCTAAAACGTGACCGTTACAGTGCAGTTCGGCACACAAAACAACACACGCTGCTTATGCTGAAATGAATCGACGGATCTGTGTGGCGAGTAAACAAACAGCATCACAAACTAATACATATTTTACACTGCTTGTCATGCCTGAATCCATATGGAAACAGGTACCGTAATGTCTCTGCCAACACCTAAAAGCTATGAAGAGATGAAATTTAAATGAACAAAATCATCTTCACCACCTGAAGCTGTATGATTACGGCTGCTGTGTGGCACAGCTAAATGCAGCACAGCCTATACATGTACACTGGGAGGAAGATGAGTGTGGAGTCCATGATGAAAACAAGACATACACTGGCTCAGCAGGGATGTCACAGAGAGATGTGAGGAATTTTATTCACCATAGAAACTGCTTACTCCAGCGTCATATAGACAAGACCGCAGCTATTCATCTCAGCTGTCAAATATGTGGTAATCAACCAGGAAATGTGTTGAAAATAATTAACAGCAACAGTTTCAAAGAAAAACACCTGTTGTCCTGATAACTGCCGCTCCGATGCTGATTATAGATCTGCTGCAGCGTCAGGGACTCACAGAATGTGACTGATAGATATGAAACAGACAATTCAAAGCTGTTTATTACTGAAAGAACAGTAATCAGTAAGTCTGACGTCCTTTCATGGGCGTAGATTTGGGTATGGACGATATCCATACCCAAAGGTGTTGTTTCATTGGTCCAAATATTGGAAGTGACAATCTCAAACAGTCTAGCTGCTTTAACTCCACATAATGTTAACAGTAAGATCTCTGCAGAGTTGCCAGGATTATGTGTTTTCTGCAAAAAAAGTGCGCTATTATGATAAAGAGTGAAGGAGCAGGATATGTGAGATACTCGACCTGATGATCTGGCATCCCTCAACTTGAACCTGCACACATCACGTCACAGAAGATCATTTGATATTATATTTAATTTGAGGCGATAGGTGTTGTTAGCTAATTTGTGATTGTTCTTCAGACATGTGCTGTTTAATTAAACAACTTTATTACTGCTGGTGAAAATTCCTCCCAAAAGCAAATTAACACGTCCGGTCCTTTTTAAAGAAGAACCGAAGTAGTAGTAACAGTTGAGCTTAGTTAATAAGAATATACTGTAATTAGTGGGAGAAATATCTGTTTTGCATTTTGTTCGACCAAATCAGATGAAACAAGTAATGCTCAAGCCCTTATTTGACAAAGACACAGTGCTATGTATAGGTGTAAACTTGTTCTAGTCAGCTATTTGACTTTTTAATGATTTTAAACTTCCACAATCATCACCGTTTTTAAAATTAGAAGTCTACAAATTGTGGGTAATTCCCTCAAGCAAAGTCTGCATAATTGCAATCTAACAGTGAGTGTGCAGAAACGGCTCGAAGTCTCAGAGGAGACATTAAAACACTACAGCTGATCTCTAGGTGAACACACAGGTAATGACAACTCTCAAAAAGAGAGGAAGTGCATCTGAAGAAGACAAAGATGAGCCGGCCTGCTTGTTCCCTGAATGCCATACCTGAGGTCGTGTCTCAGCTTTTTGCACAGAAGGTGCCATGAGGGTTGAAAGTGTTACCTCACTGCTCACAATATATACTCTGCGTACACACACACACACTACTTGTGTTCAAACCAGAATGTGTTTTAATAGGTGCATTCGTAGGTACCTTTTTGTGTGTGTATACGTGTTTTTTTTGCTTTGTTTTTGGGAGAATCCTTTTACTTTCTCCTTCTTGCACCTCCCGCCTCCTCTCCGTCCTATACTCCTTTTTACTTCTCCTCAGGGAGAACACATTTTCCTCTCGGTTTGACACAATCGATCCCAACCCAGTTCAAGGATGAGTCATTCTCACTCTCTCTCTCTGCCTACCTCTCTCGCTCTTCTCTCTGTCATTGTAAATAGTTATATAATTATCCAATTACTTCCTTCCTTCAATCAATCCAATCAGATCAAATTAAATCAAATTTTAGTGCCACCGCGCCTCTGTATTTGACATGGCCATTGTTGGCACTGAAGAAAAGGAGACATGCACATGAGGCAAATTAAAATGACAGGGTTGAAGCTTATTAGCAACATTATGTTGCTAATAAGATTGACTTAAGTGGAGCAGGTGGCAGAAAGGAGAAGTTTTGTCAGATCATAACATAAACATACTGTATCAAGGTTTCTCTTATACAAGGTCATCTTCCCTACATTTTTCATACCGCCTTTTTGCAGCTGTGTTTTCTTATTGCTATTATTATAGCTTGCAAATAATAATAACAATATCAAGACAAAGCAGTAGGTTTTTTTTCTTGTTATTTCAAGGATGCATGTCTTGGAAATCTGTTGCAATATTTCCACTAATTAAATGTACAAAAGTTGCCTCTTCAAGACCACTTTGAAAATGTGCAACTTCGAAATAATATTCCCTTTTATCGGAAGTTGTTTGTATGTTTTGATCAAAGAAATTACATGAGGTATTACCCCATGTATACTTGAATGGCAGCTGTGTTCAGTTTGGTTTCACACCAGTTAAAATGGATTTCAATGGTGACAAGAAACCAATTTTCTGTTATCCTTTCTTACTATGATCCAACTATTTATATGAATACTTTTCTGTCGTCGTGAACACATTGGCTAGACTACGCTGCACTTCCTGTATGCAGAAGTTTGATGAAAGTTTACTGTCACACATTTCGTAAAGATACGAATGTCATTTCTTTTTGGTTTTGAACTCATCTTCCAACAAGAAAACTGTAGGCTGGCTGCTTGTTAAACCACAACGTCTTGTTTTAAACAGAGACGATGTCACGTGTGGATGTGGAGGCTTTGAGGTTGTTAAAAGGGAATCTTTAACGAGTGATGTATCACTTTTGCTGTTGAGTAATTAATGATGTAATGTAATAACTTTTTATGTAAATGGTTACACTTTTAAAGTTGCTCAACACTGAGTATCACTGTAGGAATAATTGTGCATATAATGAAGTCTGTGTCTCTTTGTACAAGTTACAGTGGATCCTAAATAAGTGCAGTCATTCTGCTTTTATTTGAACTTCTGATGGTGTGTGCGCATATTATTGTATTGTGTTTGTGTGGCTTTTCTCTATGTTGACCCTTTCAAGTACACTCATTAGTGCCCTAGTCAGGCATGGTTGCCAGACTGTGATTGGTGAGCTTTGGCAGGAACACAAAGAGTCTGGCAACCCTGTTTGTCTCCAAGTTGTGTGCCCTCTAAGTCACAGTTCAGAAACGACAACAATTGGCTCAAAAAAAAAAAAAAAGAGAGGACGACATGGTTTCAGGGAGGGCTGGCTACAGTTTGTTTCTCTCTGACACTCACATTTGTGATTGAGTGCATTGGACCCAAGAGCAGATAACAGACGGCAGAGGGAGAAGAAAGGGCAACAGATGAACAGGAATACGGAGGCTTTGAAGAACTAAAGAAAGACTAAACAAACACAAGTTCAGTAGCCCTTTATTAAACTACTGTCCACAATATCACAAACAACCAAACTTAACATAGACAGGTTCACATCAACCATAGAGGGGTTCAAACTCAGCACCTACTCTCTGTGAAGCAACCGGTTCTCTCAAGTTGTCTTTTCAAGATAGCAGACAGGTTAGTCGGGGACACATAAGACTGACAGAAACAAACGAGACAATCTAGCAAAGTTCGTATTGAGGTTAGAGACTAAAGTTGAGACTAAAGTGAGTTTAACCAGTGAGAACAACACTGCAGCAAAGCAGCTGACAACAAAAATGGATGTTGTTAAAAGTATTCCTCGTTCTTATTTCAACAGATGCCGATTACTTTGTGTGTTCTGCATTTCAAAGGAGAAAAAAGACAATAGACTTCAGTTGCATTACCACCTCCTGAACAGGAGGAGGACTGACCCTGATTTACATGTAGCCTGGGAAAACCATGATGGATTTTAATCAGATTTGTGATCTAGCTAACAGAGATGCGTATACAGTCGGGTGACGAATTAGAGGAAAAACCAACATAAAGTGTCTTAGTAAGGTGTTGGACCACTATGTGCCACCAGAACAGCTTCAATGTGCCTTGGCATTGATCCTACGAGTCTCTGAACTCTCCTGGAGGGATGAACACCATTCCTCCAGAAGATATTCCCTCATTTGGTGTTTTGATTATTGTGGTGGAGAGCGCTGTCTAACATGTCGATCCAAAATCTCCCATGGGTGTTCAGTTGGGTTGAGGTCTGGTGACTGCGAAGGCCACAGCATATGATTCACATCATTGTCATACTCGTCAAACCGTTCAGTGACCCCTCGTGCCCTGTGAATTGGGGCATTGTCATCCTGGAAGAGACCACTCCCATCAGGATAGAAATGTTTCATCATGTGATCACTCAGAACAACTTTGGATTGATTTGCAGTGACCCTTCCCTCTAAGGGGACAAGTGGACCTAAACTATGCCAGCAAACTGTAGGGGTCAACCATTCAGACCTATACCAGTTTTTCCTTAATTTGTCACCTGTTTGTTTGTGGCACAGTGTAAACAAAACTGTATTAGATCACATCTGGATTTGATCAGAATATGAGACATGTGGAATAACAAGTATAAATGGGGTCTTTGACTATAAGGACAGAATAGAGTCAAACAGTGCTGGAACAACTTGCTCATGTGCCCGTAGGTTAATCCAACTGGGTGGCAGCCCAGCCATGAGGTGCTGAAGTCGATCCATTTGTCATGGAAGCACTGGGGAGGATTTGTACTGCACTAGAGAGAAAGTTTAAAACACTGGGATGCTGCCAAAACTGGTGGTCACATAGTCTGTAATTAAATTAATTTTTTTTTTGGTCTGCTACAGCGTAGCTATTAACTCTATAACACACTCATCCTGTGTTCTCCTTTGAGAAAAAAAACCCAGAAGCCATAAGGGAGAAATTTAAATGTTATATATATTTTTTTCATGATGTTGCCCTCTAATATTGCATTAATTCCACCTACATAGATGGAGACATTAGTTCAAATCTTTGCATAAAGCAGTAACATCAGCTCTATCATAGGCAGAGCAGATTGTCACACTGAGCCTGATAGCATCCTGCTACACAACCACCCACATGTCTCCTTCATATCTAACTTACAAACATGAAAACACGTCTTGTCCTGCACCTTAGTTTGTTCAACGAGACACCAAACAAACATTCGTCAGGGAAAAGGGCACTGCCAATGTTTGTTAACAGCAAGATAGCACATTAAACAGCATTTTAACGTACTGCCCCTTTGGTCCAGTTAGATGCTGGTGTGGCCTTTACCCTTCAGTACCACTGCCATGACATTTAGGCTACAGTGCAAATTTACTTTGTCCCTTGTTCCATACAGTGTAACACCGACACTCAGCCTGCCAGCTGCTGTGAGTCAACAAAGCCCTTCCCCAATTACCCTTTTCCTTCCTTAGTAATAAAAAACTATTAGCAATACATTTAAATAAACAAAGCGACATGACTTTTTACTGCAGAAAGGGCTCGAAAGTAGGAATGTTTCTTCCAGGCTGTAGCCAGAGGTACAACCCACACAGGACAAAAGATGTCTTGGCATACACATTAAATTACATTACAGATATAATTGGATAAATTTGGTTGAAAAAATGAAAGTATTTTAGACATCCAGGCTACATAAAAACTGTTGCTTCAAAGGCATTTACATGGCTGTATTTCAATAAGAAAGACCTGACTGCTATTCTTTGAAATGCTGTTGACGCAACCCAAGCTATTAAAAAACCTTCACTTTTTAAATTTCTGCAGCATAACTATACTTAATGGGTACATACGCAGACAGTCACACACATAAACATACCCTGGAGGAGAAGTATGCACTGAATTATGTTCAACGAGTTTCAACGTTTGCCAATTGGAAATCGAATTCAAGTGTTGTGTAATTTTACCTATCATTGTCTCACGGTACAAATCTATCTTGAGTTAATAGGTAGCTGTTGATAAGCAATACCAGAGGTTGGAAAATATAAAGAGGAGCAAAGATGAGTTGTCATTCATAAAATTGATATTTAATCCTCCTTTTTTTTCCACTTTTCTTTCTTCTTGCTCACACACACACACACACAAAGAGGCAGACAGTAGTAGTCAATGACGAGATCTGCTCAAAAATGGGGGTTTTTTTTTTCCAAGATAAATTGAAAAGGACATAATGATAAGCTTGGAGGTAATTTTCCCAAGGTGCTGCTAGTCTACGGTTGAGGAAATGACTACATCTTTACCGACAGACTTGTCATTATATGTATGTGATGTGATGTATGTTCTGAATGATGATGAAGTTCTATTGCGTCATTCAGGGTCAACGGGTGAAGCGATACAAAACAAAGCGAGAGGAGGAAAAGAGACCATTCATGACGCAGAGCACTTTGGCGGTTGCACGGTGATGAAAAGACTCATCTCTAAAGTGGATTTCTTTTGTCGAGGGTGTTTGTGCCGAGCTGCTGCAGTCCAGGAGACTCATACAGGCTAGGGACAGGCAGAGTTATCAGTAGGTCAATTGTCCAGTTAGTCAATCCATAGTATTGACAGACCAATCGACCTACCATCCTTTTGATCGCAATGTTGAACAGAGGCAGGTGAGTCTGGCCTGCGATTGTTGGAGTCAATTGGACGCACAAGTCTGACGTTGAGATGGTTGTCTGAAAGGCCTGGTGAAATCAATGTATCAACGGGAAGATTTTAAATACATGCACTTTTAAAGGTATATCTTCATGTTTCTGGGCCACTATGAATGGTTTTATATCAATTTTGTTGAGTGGAAAAACCAGATAAATCCAACATTGATGATTTTTATCTTCTATCTCCAGTTGAGGATATAAATAAGGTTGAGGAAAGAGACAGTTCGCCCCACTTAGTTAGTGTTGCTACACCTGTCAAGCTCTCCTTTCTAGCGCTGCACGAACTGACAGATCTACCACTCGAAATTCTTAGTAATTCTTGAAACAGTGGGTCCTCAATTTCACAGGCGCAGACACAGTTCTTCTAGACCAGGAGTACTCAAATACTCAAATCTTAGAGGTCCACTTACCAAAGGGTAAGTAAGGGTAATTGATGATATTAAAGTTCCAAAAACTCCAGAGCTACATGTACATGAACTGCATTTCCTCGTTGTGCAACAAATTCCTTAAACATGGGCAGAAAAGGTGTGACAGCCCAGTGGAAACACTAAAAAAAAAAGCAGTATTTTGTGAGAAAATACAACATAATCTTGTTCACATTACAAAAATATACCCCATCACACATACACGAAAACACCATTTGTACCTGTCATCCAGTGGTTATTTTGATATCAAGCAGCAACATGATAACACCTTGTGATTGCAAGTGTCTAATTTCTTAATACCTCTTGTTATGTGTGTGTGAGACACAAAAACGTGCATGTGTGCGCGTGTGTACAGCGTGTGTGTGTGTGTGTGTGTGTGTGTCCTGCATCATCAGTGAAAGTGACAGAGTGCTTACTCCTGTAGCAGAGAAGTGCAGAGCGAGCGTCCGGGGGTAGACAGGCTGCTGAACCGTGCTGTCCAGGGATCACACTGAGCAATCAGACCACAATGCACTGCAGCTCCGATCAATTTAGGAGGGAGTGAGTGTGTGAGTGACTGGGTGAGTGAGTGAGGGAGACAGGGAGCGGGAGGGAGGGGTGTCGTCCTGGCGGTCCCATAATGGAAAGGTCACAGGTTTGATCCCTGAGGAAGCAGAAACAAGACTTCCATTAGAGACAGGACTCCTGCACTGTTTGAACCCGTCACTCTGCTCAAAGCTGTTTGGAGGATGTTTGGTGACAAAGAGCAAGTATGAGTCAAACATGTTTATTTAAACTCTGCAACTCTTTGTAACCCTCTATGTTTTACTTCCTACCTTACCAGTGAAGACATAACCAACCATTTTATCAACCATTCCAATATTGAATGACATGAGAGGGTCAGTATTTGTCAAAGTAATCAAAGAGAAATGTGTTGGCGGAGTTTGGATTTCATCTTCTTAATGGTTTTTATGTCTCCGCACCAGCGACAGCCGTGACTGGAGGCGTTATGTTTTCAGGTTGTCCATCCGGTCATCCGTCCCATTCGTGTCAACGTGATAACTCAGGAACACATTGAGGGAATTTCTTCAAATTTGGCACAAACGTCCACTTGGACTCAAAGATGAACCGATTAGATTTTGATGGTCAAAGGTCACTGTGACCTCACAAAACACGTTTTTTTGGCCATAACTCAAGAATTCAGATGCTAATTAGGGCAAAGTTTCACACAAATGTCTAATAGGATAAAAATGATGAAGTGATGACATTTTATATCCAAAAGGCCAAAGGTCAACTTCACTGTGACATTATAATGTTCTGCAAAAACACTTTTCTGGCTGTTATTCAACGTCATAACTCAGGAACAGAAGGGGAGATTGTGGCCATACCTCACATTTGGTGAGATACTGTTTGGTGACACTAATCTTTGTTCCCACCTTGAAACTGTGGTGATTGTTTAGATCTTCTCTAGTGTCCATGTTTTAGAATTGGTCCATATCTGAACTATTGTCTACTGTCATGGCTACAACTTTGTGCTCTATGAGAATCAGTTTTATTGATCAAACATGTGAACACTTAATACCTTTTATTAAATTCGTTCAAAGTCTTCACTACAAATATTATGAGTCTGGACAGACATGGGTGTAAACTGCAACTTGACTGGTTGGCCGAGGCGTACAATCTTGAGGCTGTATTTCTAGTTCAAGTTCGTGTCCACAGTTATAGAGACCAAAAACTGACTTAAATTTCAAAATAATAAATTAAGCAATGACGGCTGTAAATTAAATTGTAAAATGAAAATTATTTAAAAAGAAGTAAAAGAAAAAAAAAATCAATATTTAATTGAGATTCTCAAAAAATGAACAGTTTTTTTTAAATAAAATGCACTAATACACTAAAAAAACCCATAAATATACATAAAAATGAAAAACATATAATTTTGTATCGAAAAATAGTGTTATATTAAGTTTTAATGTCATTTACATTTATTTCTGTAGTTGGAGTTTGTATTTAAACTGGTAATTCTATATGTAAATAAAAAAAGGGCTTGATTTATTTTCACTTTGAAAAGCAAATTGTGGTGTTTCAAATAAGTGAAATCTCATGAAATATTCTTATATTGAATTTATTTTCAGTTTATTTGACCATGTTATCTAATCATTCACTTATTAATTTTTTCCATTATTAAGTCATCTTTGGTCTTCCATACATTACATATCTTACCTTGAGTTTAAAGTTTAGACACATCACTTCTCATCTTTGGTAACGTGTCCATTTTGAACAGTCCCTCCTATATTATATCCAACCCCATCTCTCTGTTTATTCTCAAAAAAACTTTATTTATATGTCTGTATGACGCAGATGATGAAATAGACATTTGAGGAGACTTTAAGTTGACTGTTTTTTTAAATAAATAACCAGCGAACACCAGCTGTTCTGAAAAGAGAACGACTCAAAAATCTCACTTTATTATAAAACAGGCAACATTTGCATTTATAAGATGCTCTATTGTCATTAATGCAGTCAGCATCACGTACAGCAGTGTGACTACAGGAGCACACAGCTGAGTCACTGAGAGAGAGATGTCTCACACACACACACAAGCACACACACACACACACACAAGCACACACACACACACACAGAAACACGAGTATATGTAACGTCTTTGCTAACCGGCCACAGTGTGTGCTGTCAATATCTCTGATGGACATTTTGATTTTTTTGTCTAAACTGCCAAACCCAACAATAACTGATGGCCTGTTAAAAACCAAAGTAGCTACAAGCATGGACTATCTGTTGTTCTTCTCTGTTTGGCTGCTAATTTTTCATCAATGATCACACTCCTGATCAGTAAGTGCGCACAAAACATGAAGCCGGATGTCCTGAAGAGCCACTACCTGCAGCACTAAGCAAACACGCACACACACACACACACACACACGCACACACACACACACACACAGCAGTAGCCTACTTATGTGAGTAAATCTGACAATTAAGCTTTTCAGCATATATTCATGATTATCATACAGCAGTAACTTTTATAGGAAACATTGAATTGCATTAAATATCTAATTTGTGGAGGTTCAACTCTAATACCCTGTATTCATGAGGAGAGAGAAGGTGGATGTCTTCGTATTTGTTTTGGCATCTTATTACCTTTTTTTTTTTAACTAGAAATCTCAACCCATCAATCCTTTCACAATTTTACGCCTATATAAAGCTTCAAAAGCTTTGACACAAATGATACATTAATAATACCTGACATGCTAGAAGACCACATCTTATTTACTTCACTCACTAGATAAATTGTTCATTTTCTGACCAGCAGTTCACCTCGAAAATATCCACCTCGAGTTAAACATTATAAACGATACAACATCTTTATCTGTACATTTTCACAAAAAACATATGAGTACAACCACGTCGTTAGCTGACATTTTCCCTGATTTTATATCGCTTCATTAACAGCAGAAAGGCATGATTTACAGTGTTTGTACATAAAGCTTACACACACACTTCCTGAACATGCACGCATTCAAAGCAGACACGTAACTCACACTCACAGTAAGAGTTTGCAGCAGCTACCGGCAGAAAAACATAAATTATCTCTTTTTTTTTTTTTTTTTTAAAAGGTAAAATAAAAAACATAAATAGCAATCATTCAAGTAAATAGTGTGACTCATTCAACAAGCTGCTCTGTTAGTTGATAATGAGCATGCATATGTGTGTGTGTGTGTGACACAGGTAGAAGCAGGTATTCACAGTACATAAAGTGTGAGGCACATCTACTGCCGCCGGATGTTTCCTCTGTTCAAGAAAAGCAACGCGGTGTCTCGGCTCCTCGGAGAGATGAGTCATCCGGAGCGGTTCGGCGTCGGTATGTTGATCGGTGCGACACCTGTGGCTCGTCAGTAGTTGATTGCCGCTCGGCGTGTCATTCTGAGATCACTTCCTGAGAGACACACGGAGAGATGATGACTTGTTTTCTCATTGATGGATCAAATGACTGTGTAATGGGTTGCTGTATAGTGATGAACCCACAGAGGCTTTGGTCACAACACACATATAACTACAAACAATACAATAGTGAACAAATACAACAAAGTCAGTTTTCATGTGCACATTCTTATTCCCAGGTATTGCATAACTTAACAGTTCAGTTATTCGTCTAAATGATCCACTCTTTCCAGTTCACCATTGTTCTTTCCTAAGAGGATTAGCTTTATACCAGTTCTTTCTTATAGCTTTTACTCTACAGAGATTTTTTATCGTTTGTTTTTGGTGTTCTGCCAATAAATTCTGCTCTCATTAAAAAACTTATCAGCAGATGCAGCAGTCAGCTGTTTTCAGCAAAAGAAGCCAGAAGACATTTTTTTTACTCAAATCTGGTTGAGGACTTCTAACTTTATCACTATAAGCAAGCCTTTTCACATGCAAAAAATAAAATAATTATTGATTATGGCTGTTTTAAGTAAAACCAAAATTAAAAATATGTATATATATCAATCAGCAGGGAGGTACAGTGGATATATTGCCATGTCCACAGATGATGTGACCCAAGGGAAGCACTTATAAAGAGAATATGAGAAGTAACAAAACTGACCTGAGACACCACACTCGAACTGACAAAATGAAAAATGAGTGAAATATTTCAGCTCAAGTCTTATTCATCCTAGACGCTGTTTTAGAACTGCAACAATTAGTTGATTTATCAGTCGATCGACAGAAAATTCATCTGCAACTATTTTTATTACCAAATAATAATTTTTTAAGCAAATGTGCCAAAACATTTGCTGGTTTGAGCCTCTTTAATGTGATGATCTACTGCTTTACTTTGTCATACATGATATTAACTGAATATCTGAATAAATGAGACATTTAAAAGTAAATTATATTTCATTTTCACTATTTTCTGACATTTTATAGACAAAACTGTTAATTAAGAAAATAATCAGCAGATGATAATAAAACAATGATAATAAAAATATCTGACAACCAGTGCTGAGATCAAAGTTTCAGTGTAAAGCATCTCAGAGTAGTTCTGACAGCTTGTGGGCTCTGACACTTGTTTTTTTGTGGAAACAGCAGCAGAAGCAGCAGAAGCAGCAGAGCGACGGGCAGACGGGGGGAAGAAGAGCAGATGGAGTGACATCGTTATCCCATATGTGGTTGTGTTGTCAGAGAGACTCGGGGAGTGTTTTCTAACTATCGCTGCATCATTATGTTTCTCAAACTCAGCAACACGTTGAAACAAAAACAACACAGTCCGACGCACAAATGTAAACAGCTGTTGCAGACAGCGCTGACTGAAAACAGCCACTAGTACTGTACTGTAGTTGTTTCTTCTCATTTTCAGTATGTAATTACATTCTTTCTTCTATAACTGGAGTCTTACTAACCTGCTGCAGTGTGGTCCGTATGTGTCCAGCATGAGTGTGCTGGCCTGTTCCAGGTTCCACTGGCAGCGCTGCAGAAGCTCTTCACACTCTGATCTGGACCGCAGGCCCAGACGGAACAACTGCTCCACCTGCAACCAAGAGGTGAGAAGAGGATTTTAGGCAGGAAGGTTGTTGAGAGTGAACTGAACATTTGTTCTTTCTCCTGTAAATGTTGTAACTGATTTGTGATGCATTTTTAACTTCTGGACAGAGACAGCAGAGGGAAATTTCTTCTTTTTATGTTCCTCTTGTCCCTATCCCCTTTTTTTATTGCTCCCTCTATTCTACACTTGAATTTCAGAGCATCTCCTGCTTTCTTTATCTTTACTTTGCTATTGTTGGAAGCGTACTGTGCTGCCAACTGCATGAACATTTAACACAGAGACAGTTAGCTTTCAAGACTAACTCTGTCTTATTTACAGTGTTTCAGTTGATCAGAGAGCATTTCTCCGGACAAACAAACTAATAAATGAAATAAAAATGTAGGCAGATGTACCTTCAAATGGTTTATGGCCTGAGGGATGCTCCACTTGTAGCTCTGCAGAGCGGTCCGACACTCCTCCAGCGTGACACCGTGTACTGCTCCTTGGACCTGTCAATCACGTCAGGAACTCAAATGAATGGATTGTTTACGCATAACTGGACCTGTGGATGGTTTCCACTGCTGTACGGGGTAAAATAACTCTTTTAACTGGCGAAGAATCACTTAACCATGATAAAGTAGGACTGCTCGGTGCTCAGCATTCATTCATTCAAGTTCAAAAGTAAAATTATTTCTAAATATGGACTACTGAAGACGACCAATACAAGCTTTCTTGAGTTTGGTGACTTTCTTTTGATCTTCTGCACACATATGTCAAAGCTAAAAATCTAATTTTTTTTGACTGATATGTAAAAGCAATAATTTAGAAAATGATGTTTAAATCAAATTGTTTTCTAGTACAAAGAAACAAACTCTATAAACCATTTAATGACAAAACAAGCACATTTACAGTTTTAATTTAAAACTTAATCAGACACTTAAAAATGAATCAAATCTGCAATTTCAAATTACACGAGAGGAAGTTCAACATGTAGTCACACTCACTCCCACAAGGTGAAAAAATTAGTCATAAAGTCAGTGATTTTCTTAAAATGATTAATGTAAAAATAAACATCCATGCAGACAGCGAAGGAACAAGAGATAAAGTCTGAATATGATCAACATCTACGACTTTGTCAGCATAAAGTTCAGCCAATCAGAGGACTTTATGATACAAGGATGTGAATTTAATTAATGAGGCCAATCAGAGGCTTTCAGATGTTATTAAGAAGTGGAGTGTGGCGAGTGACTCTGATTTGTCTGCTTGTAGCATTTAAAGGTATTTGGTTCTTGGTACGAGTTCAACGCTGTGCTAGATGATATTTATGCTACTGTTTGTATTGTTTATGTGTCATTGTCAACAAAAAAACAAAAACAAAGTGATGATATTTAAACAAAAAAAGAAAAAGTGCTGCAGTGCATTTTCTTTTCCTCTTGCTCACCTGTGTGATGCTCTGCTCCTGTTGCATGCTGGGAACCGCAGTTCGCCCATTGTTGTTGTTGTAGGAGGAGTTGGGTTTGGCTCCGCCAGGCTGCTGCATCATGGGCTTGACTGCCGCCATATTGGCTGTTCCATATCTGATTAAACATAAACATGAAATACAGTTGAACTCACTTTCACAAGCATTAATATATTTATTCATATTTTATTATTTTGGTGAAAAAAGGATATATTAAAATGTAACAGTGAGCAGTCTCTAGACGATTAAGGACTTATAAACTCTAATACTAATGTTTAATTCTAATTTTTTTATCAAAGCATAAAGAAGTTGAAACGTGAGTCCAGTGTTTTACATCAAAAATTAAAATTTAAAAAATTATTAACTGTAATTTGTTTTTCTCTCATTATTGCATTTTTATGGTTTCAATTTTGTTTCCATTGGTTTATTATTCCATTTACTTTTATTAGTCTTTTGTCTAATAAACTGCTGTGATAATCATTAATGTGTGAATCCAAGAAGATTAAGATCTGCTGGAATCCACATGAACTCCACTAAACCTGCTATTTATTCCCCTCTGCAGACTGAAGAGAGGAGACAAATATATACAGAAAATATCTTGACGAGATTACGTCACACTGTCACAAAATATATATATATATATATATAGATATATAGAGCTGGATTAAACCAACACTTCATAGGGAAACAGATCTAGCTCAGCTCAGTCTGTCAGTCAAACAGCACTTTGTACTGAGTGATGTCTGAGCTTCTGTTTTGAAACTGTGATAAAAATCTTTTAGTGTTTGCTAGTATTTCAGGAAATGTCAAAATGAAAAGGCACAGCTGTTTCATTGCATAACATGCAGGAATTGAGTGGAAGATAAATCACTGCCAACAGAACAATACTGTCTCACCTATTTCATGTTAAAAATACTTCCAGACTTACAGTATATTAGCCCACACCCTCTATATATAACTACGACTTAGAGACAAAACATAAAGGGAAATTCTAGTATTTTTCAGCCTGGATCTCCTAATTGTAGCCATTCTGACTAATAGGTTATGCTAACTTTGCACTCACCACATCCGCTGTAGAGATTCAGAGAGTACAAAACCTTTCCAAGAAAATGTACATTTACATAGAAACACATAAATATCCCACTGGATTATCTGTTGTACATATCAGCATTGGTGCCTATACCCAAGCAACTAGCTGAGTAAGCCAACTGTTTGGTTGCAAACTAGTAAACTTTTATAGAGACGTTCATGGTCCCCAGATGATGAATCCTAATGACTTTGGTGACTCCCTGACTTTTTCTCTAGCGCCACCATGAGGTTCACATTTGTGGTTTTGAGTCAAATATCTTGATAACTATTGGATGGATTGGAATGAAATTTGGCGCATTCAAAGTCCCTGAAATTTTAATGATTTTTGTGATCTTTTGACTTTTCCTCTATTGCCACCAGCAGTGAAATAGCTTGACATATTGGCACAAAATCTCAACAGACATTCATTCCCAGACAATGAATTCTAATGACGTCACTGATCCTCTGACTTTCCTTCTAGCGCCATCAGGTTGACGAATCTCGACAACTGCAGGATGGAGATCCACACAGTTTGGTAAAGACAATCATGTTCCTGCCTTTATCCAGTGTTTGATATCAGCAACCCACCTCTCTAGAAAAGCCGGTCGCTCTGGCAGCGGGGCGGGAGCAGTACTCTGGGAGCTGTCAATCAGTGAGGAAAGTCCACGCCCCTCACGAAAGGCGAGAGGATCCAGTAAGGAGCTGGATGAGTAGGAGGAGTCCGGAGTTGCGAGCCGTGAGGAAAGGGATGCGGTTTTAGGTAGGGAAGAGGAGGAGTTGGAGGACAGGAGGGGACCCAGGAGGCCGGACGCCCGGCGAGGGGAGACGGAGAGGGGAGGAGGGGGCAGGGCTATAGGTGAGGAGGACATAGGCGGTACCAGAGGGAGGGGTGAGGAGGAGCGGGAGCCGGGCTGGGAGAAGGCGTGATCTCTGGGCGGGATCTGAGGAGGCGTGTCCTCCAGTTCCAGTGAGATGGAGCTAGAGCGCGCCTGTGGGTGGGAGGTGCGGTTGGAGGGGTTGTGTTTGGAGGGACGCAGCGGGGGGACGGGGCTGCGAGGTGGCAGCACCGGCCGCTCCTCGAAGCAGCAGGTGAAGGAGGAGGTGGAGGAAGGGGAGGAAGGAGGCAGGTATATCTGTCTGTGGGGGCCTATAGGCGCCAGAGGCATAGGAAGGGGGGAGGAGGGGAGGGAGCGACCTGTTGCCATGGGAACCTGCAGCTTCACCATCACCTACATCAACAGAGACAGAGAAATATGTGTCGGTTTGACACAAAAAATAACCTGGACTGACATTTTCACTATTTTCTCTACCTCTCTCTGTAGCTCTTGGAAGAGGTCAGCTGATTGTGACTCGCTCCTGCCCGCCATGGCAGCACCAGGGGTGGCTAAGGCCTCTTCAGTCACTCCCTTGTTGATAGACCGCACCTCCTGGTCCACGGATTGGTCCTCCAGCTCTGTAGCGACCTCGTCATAAGCTGGCTGTGGCAGGGGCCAGTCAAGGATGGAGGGGGTGTCCTGAAGAGGAGGATGATGATGGACAGTTTAAGCACATAAGTGACACATGGAAAGACTGGACCTCGTGTCCCGATAATCTTAGAAGTTAAGCGTGTTTCCTCCACGCAATTCCCAAAGCAGTACTTAAGAGCTTCTTAACGCCGGCTGTCCGTGGTGCTGAAGATGATGCTCAATACATTTTAAAGCTACTTATTTAACATATACACGATAAATAGAAGAAGAAAAGAGAAGATATGGAAGATAAAGTGGCTTTTCAGGCAGAAGATCACTCATTTTACATCAAACATCACTTAATAAAGCACATCATGAAAAAGGTGAAGACTTAGAAACGTACAAAAACTATGCCTGCACCACATTTTTATAATGTTGTAAACAGGTAAAAGCAACACTGTGAGACCCCACCCAAACCCCGAGAGCATTTAGTTGCAGCTTGATTGAGATGACAGAAGGGAGCCAGAGGATATGATGTGGAATTACTGTGAAAACTCCTAAGTAAACCATTAAAGCATGAAGGTGTACATAATCAATCAATGAGTGCCAATTCATCACATTGCACCCGCCTCGAGTGCATCCAAGGGGAAGATTCTTGACATTTCTAGGCCGAAGGCTGCTGGACCGATGCCTTTGGAGGATACGTGGAACCGTTGTTGTTAATTAGCGGCACAGATTTTATTTTGACACCTTCTGAAGTTTATTTGATTTAGAAAAAAAAATGCTTGATCAGACAGTGTGAGGGTGTTCTGAGCTTTTGGACATTTCTTTAAGAGCTCTGAAACTCTGTTAGATTGCTTTGTGTTTGAGTTGGTGGTGGAATCAAAAGGTCACTAGCTTAAATCCCCAGACCAGCAGGAAAAACATGTTTGGAAAGCTAAGAAAACCCCCTCCCTCAACGCTTTGATGCTAGGCAGCAGCATTGGGGGAGTTTGTAAGGATAAATGTGAACTAGTGCGTGTTGCCGGGGAAAAAAATAAAACCATCCTTCCCATCAACTTTAGCTAGATAAATGGCTAAACGAATTGAAACGCGTCCTCAATAGATTCTGCTGGCACACGGCTGTCATAAAAAAAAAAAAGAGACTACTGGTGTAGCCCCTATGACCTTTAATTGTTAATTAAAACATGTATTTATGCATTTTGCCAGAACATCTTGGCTAAATGCATCATCCTTCCATGTCTGATCAACATCAGATGACTTGTGAAGAAGGTGTGAAAAGTCTGTAACTGGTGTTGATGCCCAACTTTGATCTACTGATCTGAACTGATCTACTCTAAGTATTGTGTTCATATCCAAAGCCTGATATATCTTATTCTTTTGTGCAGTAGACTTCTGTTGTTGTCTGAGAACCGTTAAATTGGATGTTCCTTCACCACATAGATTACAGTCACGTTACTACAGCGATCACGTTTTCAGTCTCTAGAGAGTAGTTCCTTGTATGGCAGATGCCACTGAGCAGTTTATGGAGCTTTGCTAGCTTGTTGCGCTACATATCACGACCTCTTGAGTTTGTACTACAGTGTAAATAACTTAAGTACTAAATACATCTGTCTGCCCTACATGGAACTACTCTCCGGAGACTGAAAACGTGATCGCTGTTATTAGTCTTTGGAGCTAACATACTCAAAGTCTTCAGGGCAAAGGATCGTGTCACCTACTGCAACGGTGACTGACATTGACATGTTTTTAATAGGTTTTAGATAATGGAGGTCTACAGACACAGAGGAATAAGATACAGTCAAGACAGTAAGTATTTAGACAGTTACATATATTTTGCTCTTCAGGCTTCAGCACATTCAGTGTGAAATAAAATAATATTTCTTTAGGTTTTTAAGGCTTACCAGGGGTTTGCATCATGTGGTGAATCCTCTGAGGTTGTGGTCATGAAGTCTCCTCTTGATGGTTGACAAGGAAACATGTTTCCTACGTCCTGGAGTGCATTCTTAACATGCTGTGCAGTCATAAAGGGTTTTTTTTTTTCTTTTTGTTTACTGTGCAATTGATTTTCAGCTCATCCGCAAGACTCCTCAGTCTAACAGGTCAATTGACATTTTCTAGTTTTCCTGTGCTGTGCTGTTCTGCTTCTTTTCAAATGTACCCAACTGTTGATATTGACAAACCTTTGACATCTCCGATAGATTTTTGCCTTTTTTTCCCCCAGCTTCATTATTATCTTCTTTACTTGCTCGGTCACCTCTTTACACCTCATATTGTCAGACAACTCCACGTCAATCTAAATGGCAACTGTCAGCTCTCAATAAACTCTGAGCCAAGTGTAAGCTCTTTTGTGCATAAACAACACAACAGCTGCCCAAGACACATGTAGTAGCCAAGTGTCCAATTACGTTTGAACCCCTCAACTTTGGGCACCATGTGTTACAAGTGCTATATCTCCCACATGAAAGCAGAGTATATCAGGCTTCATTGTTGGTTTGGCTCTGCACATGGGATTTGTTGACAATAAGAAACATCTTGAGTATCGTACCTTCAATGTGTCTTCATCCAGCTGCCGCGTCTCCGTGAGCGGGGAGGGCGTGGTCGAGCTGAAGCTGTCGTCGGTGAAGTCGATGAGCGACACCTCGCTTTTGGCCGACCGCACGCCGGACCCCTCCCACGGCCTGAGCTTCAGGCCCAAGGACGCTCCGAGCCTCTTCAGCCCGGACGAAGCGCTGGCGTCGTCCTCGTCGTCGTAATCGTCCATCACCGAGTCGTAGAACGGCTCTGGACGCAAAACAACCAGGAGTCAGGAAAATGATTTATTTAAAGGTTACGTTGTAGGATACAGACAGCACAGAGAGAGGAGAGAGAGAAACTTACTCTTCAGCAGGACGGCAGGCTGAGGAGGACGAGGGGGAGGTTGCTCTGATGAAGAGTAATAATATCACAGTCATATTTCACATTTTAGACGTTCACTTTGTTTTCATTCAGTGTGACTTGGAAGGACTTCAGTAGGAGAATGAGCTCATTATACGCAAGTTAAGTCGAAAAAAAGACATTCACAATACAAAAAAACAACAAAAAAAGTCCATAAATATGTTGAGCGTGTGTGTTTCAGTGTTTGGATAAATTTACTCTTGGCACGGTTGGGGAGTTTTGTCGGTCTCGCCGCGCAAGGGTCCATTCCAAGAACGTCAGGAGGGTCCATAGGGTTTCCCAAATATAGACTATAGAGGGGGAGCAGACGAGGTAAATCAGATTTAAGAGAATTATATGAGGAACATTCTTGTCTGAAGGCTGAGCCAAGTGACAACTAAATCCATCTTGTTTATCTTTGCTACAGCCTAAAAATAAAGGTTAATTACTGACCTACCTCTGCAACTGTAATCACTGCTTGTTAAGATGTTGATCTGTCATTGAGGCTGCTTTTTTAAAACTTTTTTTTAAAACTTTTTTTAATTGGTTATACAAACACGGAGAAAGAACAACAGATAATGACAGTAATGGCATGACATTATAGTTGGACTACAAAAAACCCCCCAAAAAACCAAACAAAAGAACAAAAAAACATAAAAAAAAAGCAAAAAAAAGAGACAAATAAGAAAGTTATATAGGTAACTGTATATATAAATCTCACTACATGGATATAAAGACATGGTTAAGGTTGTAGGCGATGAGGCCTGATGGTGACAAGTGCATCTAAGTGTGACCTGGTGATGATTCTTACATCACACTTTAAGAGCAGAAGATGAAGAACAGTTTAGACAGTTTAAGGAGCAGCAGGCAGCTGGATGTTTTTTCTCTAACATGAACTAAGAAAGGGTTCAATATTTTATAACATTTGTTCATGGAACCTCTCCGAGGAAATTTTATTTTCTCTAATTTAATGAAAAAAAAAAAAAAGTAGGTCATGAAGCCATTGTGTGTAAAACTGGGTGAAAACGTATCTTTCCAATTAGGGCCGTTTCTATTCCTGCAGCCGCTACAAGCTGCTCTGGATTTAAAAGTCTTGTCTTAACGTTTAACAAGTACAACATCTGTTGAGGAACCACATGTGGTGCACTGCTGCACTCCAGTGGAGAGTTACAGTACAAGCAGCGCTACGAACATATGGTTCAAGCTAAAGAACACCAGATTTAATTTGCATTATAAGAATCATTTTTACATTAGTTTTCAAAGGAAAATCTAGATTTATAGTATTATAATTATCTAGATTAACAGGTGTTTGTTGCTTTGACTTCTTTAAGGGCAACCCAAGCTAATAGTCTGTGTCTATTTGTAGTTCATTTACACTATTCTGCTGTTTATTGGCACCAGCTGAACTCACA
Source organism: Thunnus maccoyii (assembly GCF_910596095.1). Lineage (NCBI taxonomy): Eukaryota > Metazoa > Chordata > Actinopteri > Scombriformes > Scombridae > Thunnus > Thunnus maccoyii. The sequence goes on along the minus strand of NC_056553.1, from coordinate 7,034,889 downwards.
GACAGTAGTAATATCCTTTATTGTGATAATGTAGGTTCAGTGTGAGTGGCTTCCAGAGTTATTTCATTTTATTTTTTAGGTTAAACACTGAACTGTTCAGTATGGGGTGAAGTGTGAGGTCTGCATTTTAAAATGATCACCACTAAACGCTATAAAATCAGCATTTTCTTACAAAAAACTGGAATATTCTGCTTGTTTGGTTATTAGTTTGTGTTCTTATGCATGTTTTTCTTGTTAATTTGGAAATCACAAAAAAAAATCTTTAAAAAAATTGTATTACGTATGAAGCTATCTAACATTCTTTGAATAAAACTTCAGTGATGACTTTAATCACTCTGTACTGTTCACCTGTCTATGCGATCTGCATGTCCCCAGCTCCTGTGAGGATCCGTGTCTCCGTGTCCGGTGTGAATGAACGAGTGTTTGAGCGGCCGGCTGATGTCGTGGGCTGACAGGCCGGCCACCGACGTCACCACGTGTCGGGGAAACTGGCCGACACGTAGCGTTCCCCTGTTCTGGCCTCGCCACCAGTAGTGCTCTGCCCTGAAAACACACATATGGAAACACACACACACACAGACATTTGTCCAACTCTATTCCACCAGTAAAATGAGACTTTGATTGTTCCTCCACATGACTACACTTAAAAACAATGACGGTAAATAAGCATTATCTCGTTAACTTGTGGAGTTCACCATACACATTTTGCAGACAAACACACACAGGAGCCACGATATTACTATAATGAGCCGGTAACAAGACAGTAATTACAGTTATTGTCAACAATGCAAGGAATCCAGTGTCAACAAAAGATGCATTTGTTGTCTTGTAGGAATGACCTTCATTCTGCACCGACACACACACACACACACACACACACACACACACACACACACACACACACAAACACACACACACAAGCAAAAACAGTAATTTTATTAAAATACTCCTTCGTGTACAAGAATGAGGCTGAAATGACGAAGTCGGAGGATTGTGACATTCTTCAAGGTGCCCGCATGCGTCGGCTGTCAAACACTCACCTTCCCTCTATGATGGTGATGACATCATTCATTTTAATCTGGAGCTTGTCTTCCTCTTCAAAGTCCTGCAGGGCTCTCATGTCTGTAGGCATGGTCTGCAAGAACACACACACACACACACACACACACTTATAGTACCAGAATAATTACTCATCAGCAGCATCACAGAGACAAATGGAAGATCACCTCATGTCATTTTGTGTAATTGTGATTTATTCCTTTCCACTATTGTCCTTTATTTGCCCGTTGCACCAGTTTGTAGCAAATTACTTTAGGACACATTTAATCCTCTATTTAATTCATTTGGGGTTTTTGGTTTTTTTGTTATTAAATCTATTTGGTCAAATTTACCAGACTGATGCTGACAATTTCTCCTAACACATGAAAAAGGAACATTAATATTCCCTTTTCATGTGTTGGGAAAATGATGCACTGATTGCCTCTTTTAAAATCTCCAAATTCAAAACCAAGAACCTGGTCAGAGATACAGGTTTCCAAAAACAACAGGTGCAACAGGTTTTCATTTGTTCCATGTGCAATAATCCCAGATGTATGCACCCTTATTGTCTGAATTGTGTGAATAGCACTGACACTATTAATGTCTTTTATTGTCTTACTGGTTTTGTGTTTTTATTGTGTTTATGTTTTCAGGGTTTTGCAAAAAGAATTTCATTTTGTGGTCCAATAAACTGAATGAACTGAACTGAACACAGTTTGTTCTGGTAAAGCAACTGGTTGAAGAAATTATGACTCAAAGTAAGATGGAGTACAAACCAGGTATTAAGTTAAACTTGGTATACACATTTCTAAACAAAAGCAGATTATCAGATCACACTAACTTGCATAAAAAGATGTCTGTAGTCAACCTGCAGCAACACCACAACTTCTTTTCTCTCAAATTTGTTCTTCCAAAGTCAACAATGAACCTTATTTGTGTTTAAATGATCTGTAATTGCAAACGGTCTTTACTTCTCTCTTGGGGACATATTTTATTTACTTTAGTTCTGACTGACTAGCACGCTACCTCGAGCAGGAAGTCTCTGAGGGCGATGAAGGTCGGTCTGTCCTCAGGTTTGGGGCTCCAGCACTGCAGCATGACGTTATAGATATCTTGAGGACAGTCGTCTGGTTTGCAAAGCCTCTCGGCCTCCACGTCCACCTTGTGGAGGATCTGCAAACAGACACGTGGACAAATAGTAAAATGATGTAAGTTGATTATTAAGTAATTTTAAAAATTGCAAGGCACTCCATCTGTTTTCTAAATAGCTTATGTTTTAGTTTTAAATGAGTTTTAAGTACTAAATCCTATAGAAGGAGAAGTGTGTGAAATCATGCATGCACCTGGCTCCCATTAAGGCCCAGCCACGGTTCCTGTCCGTGAGTAAACATCTCCCACAGAGTGACCCCAAACATCCAGGTGTCGGATGCATGAGAGAAAGTACGAGACTTTAAGGACTCTGGAGCGCACCTGGAGAGAGACGAGGACAGAGACAAATGACAGACAGAGAGAATGTCAAAGAGAAAGAATTGTGGAGAACAACGTCAGATTTTTACGTAAAAAAATTGAAATGTGTTTGGTGATTTAGAGCCGACAGACAACAAAACCACACGTGGTTTTGTGAGACCAGGACTCTCTTCTCTCACCATGGGAAGGGGATTTTGTGGCCCTCCTCCATGATGTATTGATCAGTGTGTGTGGGTAACGCCCTCATCAGGCCAAAGTCTCCGATCTTCACCGTTTCATTAGTGGACAGCAGAACGTTGCGGGCGGCCAAATCCCTGTGGAGGAAACGCCTCTGCTCCAGGTAGGCCATGCCGCACGCCACCTACACACACACACACACACACACACACACACACACATTTACGTTAAACAGACACTTACGACATATTGTGTAGCTCACACAATCATCAGTGCCTGTAGAATACAGGGTAACGATACAGATATGATCAGTTTTTTGAAGTGTACAGCGGAGAAAAAAACCTCATTCAAGCCCCCGCTGACATTTGAAGTGACATAAATAACTAAACATGCAGCCTTTCAACACAACCTTTCTCAATAATACGTCGTGTTATTCGCTCAGCATGTTTAGACAAGGACGGTGAATTTTTAAAAAAAACAATCTACTATCATGATTTTTTCACGGCCTTTGATGCACTGCGTTTCCCATAAGCCCTAGACAGCCGGCTAAAAAATCACGGCTCAACTGATGCGCAGAGACTGTGAGAGAGTCGAATGAGTTCAGACATGTCTGTAATAACAGCAGGACGGAGAGGAGAGAACAGTGTAGACAGAACAGATTACAGCACATCATTTGAAAGATATGGGAGCTGTAGTTGTTTGTATGCAAAAAAGTAATAATAACTTTATTTGTATAGCACCTTTCATGCAAAGATGCAGCCCAAAGTTCTTTACAAAACAAGATGAAATTAAAAAGATTAGTATATAATTTCTTTTTAAAAAATAAAAGGGTTTGTTGCTCTGCGATCGGAGAAACAGAAAGCAGCCTCAGCAGATTTCTTGTGGGACATCAATAATGAATCATTGTTTTACTTTACTATCTAAAAGGTTTCAACTACTAAAAGCAAATGCTGCAGTGGAGCCAGTTTGTCTCAGAATAACAAAAGTAAACCGCAGGAACATGCTTGATAAAGAAAAGCTGAATGAGAGACTTTTAGTAACAGCAGCTGGTGGAACAGATGCAGGTCTGGACGAGATGTCACGACTTCGGCTCTGATGCTTGAGTTTGAATCTTCAACAACCTTCTTAATGACTACATGACGTTTTAAATGGAGACGTTTATGTTCTTCTAGAGGAGTCATGATGGGCAACATTTTCATATAAGTAATGTCAGCTTTGTCTCTCTTTCACTGGCTGTAAATTGTGATGACTTTTACAGAGAGTGATGTGTTACACAGAACTAAAGACATCGTTTCCAAATACAGAAACTTCAACTGAAACAGAATGAGGAAGAAAACATTGCAGCACCGGCCACAAAGTATTACACATTTCTGGGCACTGCACCAAAGATGTGATGAAATGAAAGAGAAGAACGAGTGTGTAATCACTGCAACTTCCTCTTTGTTTCTCTTCTTGGTGTTAACTGACCTGCACGGCGTAGTTACACAGCGAGGAGATGAGGATGTGACCCTGACGCTTCCTCAGACGATCCAACAGGGAGCCCAGAGGAGCCAGCTCAGTCACCTAAACACATAAACACACACATGCATTACAGTCAGGCTGTGTGTGTGTTGGTGCGTGTACGTGTTTGAGAATGCGAGCGTGTCTCACCATCTTCATGGGCTGCGTGAGGACGATCCCGTACAGGCGGATGAGGTTCTGGTGGCTGAGGGAGTGCATGGCGTTCACCTCTCGGATGAAATCGTCCAGACCGTCTGAGTCTAACACGCCGGCCTTCAGACACTTCACTGCCACCGACAGCTAGATGGACGGAGAGGGACGGAGAATATCAGCAAATATTAGTATATATGTGAACGTATTCGGCTAATAACAGCATGAACGAATTCCCAAATGATGCTGAGAGTCTTTGAGCCAGTTGACAAGAGGATGCTCATCAAAATAGGTGGTGTAGAAGAGCAGTTCTTTCTAAAATAATTCAAACTTTTTTTTTACTTTAACTGCAGCACCAGCACCAAGCAACTTATTACAACAATGTAAAAATAGACAATCATCTCTAAAAGTTTAGTAAAATACAACCGAGTTGTATCTTAGATATTGGGCCTCATGAAAGAACCTTTCCTACTTTTTTCTGTGAGGTTTGCTCATATAAATGTTCCAAATCGGGCTGAACTAGTCGTATTTTGCTCCTTTCAGCCTGATGAATGTTCATGAGGAGGCGTGCGTTCATGAGATTTCATCATTAAGATAATCGACGCCCCTAGAACTGTCATATAAGGCGACATGTTTCCCTCCGTTTTTGGGTGAGTTTCATGTACAAAAATGTTACCAAAGAGTAAAAACACGAATTAGGAGACAAAAATATATCAAATATAGGAGAAAATATTAATAATCCAGCTGCCAACGACGTGTCAGAGCAGCACTGTGGTGTGACAGGAATAAAGAGGGAATGCTTTGACATGACGTTAGGTGCTAGAAATGTATTTCTAAAGCAAAGTGCTCCATGATATGAGAGGTGGTCATGTGACAGTTACAGAGATACTAGAGGAGAGAATATTACAGCCTCCAGTAGGTGATGTTACACTGTCAGCTGCAACACAACATGATACTAGACAGAAAGACCCTGAGGCAGCTTTCCTAATAAATACTGAAATGTTTGTTGCTGCACCGAAATATGACTGATTGTTCAGTATCATATTTATTGCATATTTATTAAGACATTATAATTTTAAATCAAACAAGTCTATTCTTGTGAGGAAAGGCAGACTGTTTGTTCATGACTCGTATGAAATCAGACTCTTTAACTTTGAGTCTGTGGTGTCGCTTATCGACAGAGATATTCTGGTTTATGTTTATTTCCTGACTTGTGCGCCTCTGCGTCTCACCACTCTGCCGTTGGGACCGGTCCACTCTCCTCTCCGCACCACTCCGAACGTGCCGTCTCCCAGCCGCTCGAACAGCTGCAGCTCCGTCTCTCTGATCAGGCAGGTGAGCGAGGCCGCCGACTCGCTGTTGGCCGGCACCGCGCCGGACGACGCCCCCTGAGGGAGGGTCTGCTGGGGGTCGGCGGCGTCGGGCCGTTTCACCGGAAACACCTGCGGGGGCCCAGAATCAGAAACAGCAGGGTTTCCTTCTCAGTCACAGACGACAAGCAGAGGTTTATGGTGTTTGTGTCCTTTTAAAATGTTGAAACCCTGCATTGTCACTGTATGTTACTTTAAATAAGAGTGTAATTATTAATTTATTAGTTTAATTTAGAGTCATGAAAATGCAGATTTTCTTTTCAAATACAACTACAGGGATATTTATTGAAATATGAGCTTAACAAGCTGCTATGCTGTTTAGCTAAAATAAAATATTTTGATTATTTAAGACCATTTAAACGAAAATATATAGATTTATTGCCTCTATAATGCTCTTTAAATATACATAGTCACCCTTTAAAAGTGTGACCACTTCGTCAGCCTTAGAAATGATCTTACAGAGAAATTTGTTTAAAATTTGAATACATGTAGCTCTTTTGAAATGGTAGATATGTCATTTGTTATTCAAACTTTCGTTCAGTCAGTGGTAAGATATCGAGGTTAGGGAGTCAGAGACAATACAAGCGATGTGATAGTTTAGACATGATGCAGCTCTGGTTAAAGAACTGAGGGAGGACATATATATATGTGTGTTTATGTTTGTATGCAGTGTGACGGAGTGGTGCTGCACCTTGCTCATCCACGACTTGCGTTTATAAAGAGCTCTTCTCCTCTTGACTGCCTCCCACAGCCTCCTCTGACCTTCACCGACACAATCACAAAAAACACACATACAATTCAGTTTCTTCTTGGACAAATATTAAATGTAAAGATGAATTTTAAAGGTTAGGGTTTGATGCAGTAGGTAATGCTTGAAAACAGTGTCAGCGTTGAAGTAAAAGCTTGTGGGAGTCTACCCGGCCGGCCCATGCCGATCTTCTCCAGGTCTTCGTTTTTGACGTAGTCGAAGTGGGAGAGTCTGGTGACGTTGAGCTCATCGCGGATCCGCAGGAAGTACTGCTGCAACTGCACATCTGTCAGCAGCTCCAGCAGCCACTCTGTCCCCTCCTCACACTGCATCTGCACACACACACACACACAGACACACACACACGTTTCACATGTGAGAACAACTGGCTAATCTGGCTTAAGTTTCTAACTGTGTGTTAAGTGTGTACTATGTTCACCCTGACATATATTATTTAAGGGGACATATAATGTACATTTTCAGGTCTATATTTATATTCTGGGGCTCTGCTGGAATATCTTTGCATGATTTACAGTTCATGTCTCTTTAAGACCTTTGACTATGTTTAACTAGGTTTGGGGGATCGTTAGATGCATTGCAATGCAGACGTAGACGATTCTGCATCGATTCACAAATGTCAAAAATCGATTTTCTAAATGTTACTTAATAACGTGATGTTGCTGGAACGAAAAAGGCGGAACTGAACTGTGAAGGCAGCACAGCACCTGGTCAGTCCACAGCCTGCACACGGCTAGAGTTATCTGGCAGGTCATCTTCAGAAAAGGCAGCGATTGGAAGCATTTTTTGATTGAATAACTAAATAATCACCTTTTACGTGAAGTATATTGTGAATACTTTTACGCCGTCACTCAGAGACTAACATTAACGGAGAGGAGCAGCAAACTTAAACCGACTCTGATTTACACTCCTATGTTTAACACAGACATCTGACATCATAACAGTATAAAAAACACAACATTACACATGTGTGTGCATGTTATGTCCCCTAAAAGAGTGTAAGGGAGCGACTCTCAGCTAGATATATATATATATATATATATATATGTTGGATGACAGTGCAACTTCTGCAGCATCTGCCCAGTAAAAACTTGCTATTTTTGCAGCTTTCAAATTTGAAATTGAAGACAGATCTGAAGTCAAACCTCGTCTGCATTTCATGTTCATTCAACCGCAATTTCCTGTAAATTAATCACCACACTAGTCCTCTATAAAGATAAATATATTTAATAGTATTAGTTGAAAGTAACCTCAGACTCTTCTATCCTGTTTCTAAGACTTATTTTGTGATGAAACACTATAAATGTACCTTTTCACTGCAACCACTTTCCCTTCTTTGCGTTCTCTGCTTGGACCTCAGGTAGTGATTTCCTACATGTTCCAAGATGCTTTGAGCTTCGAGGTCCTCGTTTGGTTTTGAGGGGTTGACACCAGAATCTGACATTTACAGCTGATGTTTCAAAGCATTAAAACATTTTATGGAATAAAACTCGAAGCCGGATATATCTCAACATGACGTCAAGTCAGCTGTGTTCTGCCAGCAGGCGTTAATATATGCAAGAAATATGCAATATTATGAAGACTCACATGATGTTTTAATTGGCGTTTCATTCACCTTAATAGAGCTCATTAAAGCAGCCTTGTTCTCACTTTTGGGGATTTTCTTTTTTTGTAACAACATCAGATTCTCATAAATAAAGAATGACTCTAGTGGTGAAAATGAAACAACAGTTTAGACCATTAGTGAATCCTTTAAGTCATGAATCAAGCAGTCATGCCTATAAATATAAAACCTTTAGGAAACAATTTGAAGACGTCATCTTGGATTTTGCTAAGTTGTGATGACCATTATTATTTGTTTTTTTCTATTTTTTAACTATCTTTTCACATTTTATACAATGAATAAATGTCAAAAGCACTTCAAAAAGCAAAAAAAAAAAAAAAAGAACTAGACCAATAGATAATGTAATTAATCATGACTAGAACTGCAGCAATTAGTCCTTTAATCGATTAGTCGCTCGACAGAAGATTAATCGCCAACAATTTTGATCATCAAATAATGACTTTGAGTCATTTCTTAAGAACAAGCTGACTGATTCTCTGGTTCCAGCTTCTTAAATGTGAATATTTTCTAGTTTATTAAGTCTCATATGACACTAAACAGAATATCTTTAGGTTGTGGTCTGTTTGTTGGGGCCAAAACAAGACATTTAAGGTTGCATCTTCGGGCTTCATCGACATTTTTCACCATTTTCTGACATTTTAAAGACCAAACTAATCGAGAAAATAATCCTAAAATGAATCTGTGATGAGAATAATCATCAGTTGCAGCTCTAATCATACTGTAAGACCACATCAACACACTGGAACATGCAAATAAGACTTGCATCATCATCATCATCATCATCATCATACACCAACACCCACTCAAAATCTGACAAAAAATATATTCATGTGAACCCTCAGACACATCTCCACACAAACACACACACACACACACACACACACACACACACACACACACACACACATACCGCAGCCACCCACAACTTCAGACTTTACCATTTGTCCCCGGACACTTTCTCTCATCCTCCCGTCTCTCTCCTCTTCATCCTCATCCTCCCCCTCTTCCTCTCCTCTGGTGTAGGGGAGTCTCTGGTACATATAGCTCTCCCCCATACTGTAACAGCTCCTCTTGTCCTTCGCTTCGTCTCTCTTTTTTTGGCTCTCCCCCCCTCCCCCCCTTTTTTTTTTCTTCTCTTCTCTGTCTAGCTGCTATTCAGAGGAGGCGTTAGCTCCGCCACCGCCGCCGCCGCTGCTGCTCTCCTCTGGCTGCGACTCTAGTTTGCTAATCTCCTCTCGGCTCCATGACCTTCTCCTCTCGATCGATAACGCGCATGCACACACACACACGTTCACGGAACGCACCGGGAGGCATTTGACGCCGCTCTCCCGGCTCGCGCCATCCAGTCATATCACCTAAATCTATCTATAAACTCTTCCCTCCCACCGGTTCTCTCTCTCTCCCTGCTGACTCACGACTTCCTGCGGTGTCGGACACCTCCATACTCTCTCCATCTTTCCCACCTTCCTTTCTTTCCTCTCTCTCTCTCTCTCTCTCTCCAGCTAGTGTATCTCTTTCTGCATCTCCTTCTGGCTCAGCAGCTGAGCCCACTGTCTGATGTTAAATAATTCAGCAGCTCTGTCGAGAGGATGAAAGGGAGGGAGAGAGAGGGGGAGAGAGATCTTGGAGGAGAGAGAAGGGAAGGATATGTAGATACAAACAGGCGGACAGATGGATGGGTAAATGGATGGATGGTCAGGCCAAAGAGGAACGACAGGGAGAGAGTTTCCCGGCATGTATTTGATAGATGCAGATGGTAGCGAAGCTTGACATGAACCTAAACAAGCAGAACGTTTCTAAAGGAGGGAAGAAATGAAGTGATAAAATACAAATCATGTCACATCAATGCTGCTTTGAACTGATATGAAGAGATGCTTTCCTTCACTAATACAGAGAGTGTTTTAATGCTTTTCTGACTTTCTATAAAACAAATGATTAATCAGATAAAAGAAAAAATAACCGACAGATTTAAATAACCATTAGTCACAACCCCACATTAATTATTTAAGTTATATAACAAGCAAATATGCAAAATATTCTCTGATCTCAGTGTCTCAAATGCTGTTTTAATCTGTTTTATATTGACAGTTGAATATTTTTAGGTTTTTCAGTGTATTAAGTGTATATTTCTTTGTATTTTATGGAGTAAATCATTAATCAGTTAATCAACATAACAATCATAATCACCATTAATAAGGTTTTTCAGTGATAAGGGTGTTCAAGTGATTCATAAAGTGCATTTTTGGCACTTTTAGGTGGCTTGTACTGTGACTGCTGAGAGTAAACTAATGACTGGATGTGTTTCAAAGGAAAATGGGATTCAAGGAGCATAAAGTGCTGTTTTTTTGTATCTAATTATGTTATGAGTGGAGGCAGTTAAATGTTTTAATTAGCTTATGTAATTATCATAATTGTATGATGCATTTGAAGCCTTGTTTTACAAACAGCTTGTTGCTACTTTATGGCTTTACAAGTTGTATGAGAGTCGTATTAATGGCCTTGTATCAAAACTCTACAAATGAATTATTATTATTGTATTGTATTGGGTAGGCAATTTATCAGATTACTGCTACTTTTATGATATAATATTAAGACTTATAGCCTAGAAGTAGCTATTAAAGGGGCACTAATGCAATTTAGCATTCAGAGGAGACAGATTAAAAACAGAAAATTGAAGCAGTAGAGGCCAAGAACTCCGACTTTTAGTCCTTCGTATGAGTCAAACTCCAAAAACACTGGATCCTACATTTCCCATAAGCAACTCAATAGCTTCTTACATTAGACCCCCCCCCCCAAAAAAAGGCATACTAAGCAGGATTTGTTGGTTTCTGTGTGTAAACACGACATTCAAAGTTGGCCAAAGAGAGAGAGACAGAAAGAGAGAGAGCAGCTGGTTGAGCGAGCTAGAGAGTGAATGACTAGAGGGAGCAGCGGTAGGGAGAACAAAGCCGTGAATCAGATCAATAAAACCTTATTTTCTGATTGTTTCGTTCTAAAGCACAAATTAACACACACACACCTCCACACAACCCTGCAGGAAGGTGCCGCATCGCCCAATTTTGTGTGAATGCAACTTCATTCTGTCTGCTGTAGCGTCTCTGCTCTGTGTGTGTGTGTGTGTGTGTGTGTGTGTGTGTAGCTCAGCCCCACCCTCGGTCAAACAGACACAGACCTGCAGCTCTTTATACATTCATGACACAGAGACAGAGAGCAGAGCAGAGAGGAGCAGAGAAGAGAGACGGAGACAATGATGTAACCTGGTTGCTTCGCTATAAATCCTGACCTCACACCCTTCACGCTGTTATTGGCTGGGGGCTACACACCCACTGCCCAAAGGTTGACGCCCAGAAACGTCCAGAACACAGAAAAATAATAAGAAAATATGAAAATACAGGCAGAGGGCAGAGTCTCTGCAGATAAATACACCGTCACACGCCTCTAGTGGGTTATAAATGATGACTGAGAGGGATTATTCTTGTCTGAGTCTATACACTGATGTTTAGGAAAATCCTGCATAGTGTACCTTTAAAGAAAATGAACAAGAATTAAAATAAAAGGTACTTTACAAAAAACATTTAATTTGTGATTTTTTTTTAATACTAAAGAAAATGTAGAGAGTTTGGTTGGTGGCTTGTCAAAGATTCTTTAGGTCAGTAGGGTGTGGCTAGAAAAATAGGTCTCAGTATTCAGGACCACTTCTGGATGCTGATTGTTCTAGTAGCTGCAGGACCGCTACAGATGTGGCCTTGACTGAATGAACTGGATATCAGGGATATTTATGTGCAGGCTCTTCACCACATCTCAACTTCTCTTTATCTAAATCTTGTAAAAATGAATCCTAGATAATAGTTTATGGATATTTCACCTCCAGTTTATTGACACAGGTTGTTGTCGGCTGCCGAAATCACATCAACATCATTGCTGGGCTTTGACAGGTGATGCCCTTTAAGGATAGATTAACTATGATAACATGAGCAAGTACACAGTGGATCTGAGTGACATTACAGCGTTAATTTAGCCTCGGTCAGTATGTTTGGTGAAAGCTTTCCAACTGTTTGCACTGAGCTTTTGTTAAAGACTAAAATGTATTTGACATTTAGAAAAGCAGGGTGACAGAAATACTGTAGATTGAGAAATAAAGGAAGAGTGGGAGGCTGAGCTGTTACCATTAATGACATCTAACAGTAAAGAGAGGCTAACTGGTGCATACACTGCAGTGGCGATGGTCGTGTGTGTATATTTCATAAATGTCTATATGTGTGTGTGTGTGTGCATCGGTGGCCTAAATGAGCACAAAATCAGAGCTTTCATCTCTCCGTGTGCACGTGTTTAATCGAGGGCGATGCTCTAAATATAGGGAAGCTATATTTAGCTTACATTCACTGGCATGGAGACTGAAATTGAAGTGGTGCACACAGGGATGCTTTACTTTCCCCTCATCTTCACATCAGACACCTGAGATTCAGTCAAAGCTGTAAACGCCTACGCTGATGATTTACTGTCAGATGTGGATTCAGTCTGCATGTAGGATCTGCTGGTTTCTGGATTTACTGTCCACTTGAACCGCTGAAGGCTTGAACCGCTGACTAATTACAGACAGCCATGAAACAGCAGTTTTGAGAACCGCATTCCTATAATTTGGTGCATTTAGGGTTGAATCAGAATGTAAAAGCAGAGAGTAACACGAGAGGGAACATTCAACAGCGGCTGACATTCAAATATGTGTGACAAGAGAGTGGTAAAAGGGAAATTTGTTAAAATATCTTTCATGATGGGGCCAGTATAAGATAAATAAGGTGTTTTTTGAACTTTTAATCATGCAAAGATATTCCAGTATGTCCTCTTTGAAGGTTGAGCATATTTTACTCTTGATATGCAATACCTCTGCAGATGCAAGGCTGCAGAATTTGCTAAAATAAGCCCCTTTCACACATGCAGTCGATGCCTGAAATGTTCAGGAACATTTCCTGCACGGGGTCATGTGTGAATGGGAGCAGGGATGGATATTCAGGGAAATCTGTACCGCCAATTTCCCACCTCAAGACCTAGTAACATCTAGAGGAAAATGCCGGTATGGCTGTTGCAGGGACAAGCACGTAAAGGGTTAAGTCTGTCTGATGAAAGATGCTTTTAGGTAGTGTGAGCGAACCAATCACACGTCTTGACGTGTGGGTGATCACTGTGAGTTGGGCAGCCTCCTTATGTGCAAAAATGTATTTAAAAATGTATCTGATGCTAATTTGAGGATTCAGCGTCCAAATGAGTCAAATCAAGTAGATATCTTTCAACGTTACAGTGTTTTTAGAGCCACAGTCCCTCTTTTTGTTACTATACTTCCACAGCAGCTCAACAGAGAAACACTGTCTGAGGAAACACAAAGAGGGAAAGACTGTAAATGTGTCAGATATCCACTTGATGTGACTAACTCAGACTGATGAAGACTCATATAAGCTTCAGACACTGTGGATTTAACAGCCAGTATGAACAGGAGGAATGATTACAACCTGGAAAATCTCTTTCACTGTTCATATGGATGACTGACTGTTGATTAAGACACACTTGAAAAATTGTGTAACGATCCTTTAAGTGCCAGTGTTGTGACACATCCACTCTTTTTTTGAGCTTCCTGTCCTTACGAAGATGTTTCCTCATTTCACTGCTGGAAAACTGACAACATGTAGAAACCTCTGGATTTCTGCTTTGTTTTGTTGTGATGATGATGGTGATGATGGTATGGATACATCATTTACTGAGTAAGTGAGAAAACAGAGTGCGTGTACAGTATGTTTGGATCGGTCCAGTAGAGGCAGGCGGCCAGTTTTCTCTGCAGCAGAGATTTTCACACTGTGAGGATGTAAGGGAGTTGACGGGGGTGAGGGAGAGGGGGGGTGGGAGTCACACCTCAGTTAAATCTAAACACACCAACATGATACACATATTTTTAGATTCAGCGCGACTTACACATCCCGAGGATATCATCATCTCTCATTTGTATCATGAATAAACATAATTCTGCTTAGACATCATACAGAAAAAAAGACTTTCCCTTTAACTCCTGCCTGAAAATCATCACGTTTTCACCTTTTCCTCAGTATCAATATAAACCAGTGATAATAGTCTGTACATCCATGGATACACTGCAAAGAGGAACTGATAATACCTCATTTGGCATTATCAGTGGTATTATCCTCTATCTGTTCATATATAGATATTTGCCGGTCGTACAGACTAAATACTCATTTATCACAGTTGTGATTGGTTGATGGTCTGGTCTGATCTAATATGTTGACTGGTCTCACCCTGCACAAGTCTTCTGGTGGATCAGGGATTACGGCTGCAGTCAGGAGTGACTGGGGTCACTGGAGGTCACCTGGGGAGGGCCATGGATGGACGAACCCCACATCTACATACACACACGGAGAGAGAGAGAGAGAGAGAAAGAGAAGGTATTGACTACCTGGAACGCACAAAAGAAATACAGAAATGATAGAAATGATGCCCCTAATTCAATCTTGTTCAACAAAATTTTAAAGAAACCAAAAAAAAATAAAAATCTGTCCCGAAATAGAGACACAGCTTTGACAGACTGAGAATAACTGAGAAGTACAGTAACAGAAGCACACAGCGAGCCCAGGCTGTGCCCACACCGTCACCACGGCGATGCTGAGACAGAGCCGTTGTTGTAGAGACGTAGAGGAGTCCAAGTCAAATAAAAGAAAGTCTCAAATCAAGTTTCAAGTTCTCGAGAGCAAGTTAAGTCAAGTCAGTGATCTTAAGAATAACAAAGTATTTACATATTTTCATTTGAAGCTGTGTTGATAGTGTTTTAGCTGAGACCAAGTTCCCCTCAATGCTTACGTCTAGTAAAAACATGCAGGTGTGTGTCGTTTGATGTAGATTTTAACAGGTCAAAACTTGAGAATTTAGAGTCAGATCAAATCTTGAAGTGAAGTCTCCAGTGTGTCAAGTCTCAGAAGAGTCAAGTTTTATCCTTTGCATTATGTGTTTTCATGTCAGTCAACACTGTTAAACTGCATGAGAAATATTACAAATATACAACAAGCGATTACTTTCATTATCGATTATCATTTTGTCTATATAATGTCAGAAAATAGTGAAAAATGCCTGTTAAATTTTCCCAGAGTCAAAGGTGATATCTTTAGCCTAAATGTCTTATTTTGTCTGACCAACAGTCAGAAACCCAAAGATCATTAGTTTATTATAATTAATGATCTCAATCAGGCCAGTGAGGTCATTTTGGAACCAGTATATTTAAATTTGACTACTTTTAGACCAACAAAAACAAAACAGGGATCCTACAGAGCCGCCGGAGTCCTGAAAGATGATATTTTACAATCTTGTGTGCAGACGATGATGATTTATTTGCACAGTTTATTATTTTGTGCACACAAGACACAGAAATATTATCTTTCAGGGCTCCATTGGATTCAGCATTGATTAAAACAGAGACATTCAAATAAATAAAAACATTTTACAGACTTTATTTTTGGTGTCTGGTCAAAATCTTTTTGTGACTTCAGTCTGACTCAAGTTTCAAGTCTACAACTCAAGTCCACATTGAAATAATCATCATATTTAATTAATTAAATAAAGACAAACACATGTATGTATCTGCTGGGATATTTACCATGCTGATACTGACAACTGACTACACTGTGACTATTTGACACTGTTTAAAACTACAAAAATGCAGATTGAACTGTTATAAAAACTCATTTGTCTGATCATCCATTGGTCTAATGTTAAACATGCAATATTCTGATATGTTGTGCAATACTAGCGCAACATTATTTTACTGGATTTATGAGCTGTAGAGGTTTTATTGGTCATATTGAGTGTTTTTATTCTCTTTTTTTAATGTATGAATGATTGTAAGATTGTATGTTATCATGTTTGGGAGATGAATTCTTATCTTATAGCTAAATTATTGTTATGTGTTTATTTGAAATAAGTTAATTGAACTTGAATCTGTCCATGAAAAAAAAGAGGGGAAAAACACTCAGCACAGAGAGAAAGACTGGGATGTAGGGAGGAAGGATATGAAGCCATTATTGTAATGAATAGAGCAGAATAGGTTTTAATTGATCACACACACACACACACACAGTCAGTGTCAGTGTGTAAAGCTGATTAGCCTGCCTCAGTCACGTCCTGTCTGTCACGCTGGAAAACATCTCACTATTACATCTTCAGTTAAAACAGTTGAAACTTGATCAAATATTTGGTTTAAGTTATTCATTTATTTGGTTTTTGGTGCAACATGTCGCACATCTTTAGGAGAACGAGCTACAGACGCTCCAGAAAAAACAAACACAAGCATACCGACCTGTGAAGACGAGCTCCGGGGGGAAAACAGTCCCTTCCTCCGGTCAGTCCTTCACCGTGAAGCCGAGCAGTTTAACGGGAATCAGTGAAATTCAGCGGAACCGTTATCTCCATGGTTATCTCCCTCTATTCCAATAATTCCGGGACTCTCCCAAGTGCGCCTGCGTCATTGTGCGTAACCTCACGCGCAACCAGAGCGCTCCGCTGCTGAGCTGGAACTATCAAAATAATGGCACTTCCTGTTTGGAGGTTCAGGCTTCAAAATAAAGGTTTTTTTTCAAAGTGGGGTCCATGGACTCTAAGGAGTCCTTGAGAGGGTTTCAGGGGGACCCCAGCAAAAAGGGAGGATTATTTATTTTCATTATAAATCCATCTATGACAGCATGTGTGACTGTTTTGGTTTCACGTACTTTCTGTAATAAAACATCTAAAAGCAAAAGTCTCATCAGATGGGGCTCCTGGTCTAATCAGATTGGGATCCGTGGTCTAGTTTGTGTCAGTTTAGGGGTCCTTGACGTGAAAAAATTTGAGAACCACTGGCCCAATACAGACCAAGTGTCATACAACGTTGTTTTAAATTTTACATTATTTTAAACTTTTGATATAGGCCTCATTTTAATATTAATTTCTTATTTTTTCATGTATTTAATGTATAACATGTAATTCAGATAATTAAATTAGAAATGCTGTACTAGATATTTTTAGCTGCAAAGCCTCAACACATTGCACTGATTGAAAACTTCTTGGGCCATTTCTCTCTATTTATTTACCTACTGATTACAAGACCTCAAAGTTGTGATAAATAGTAATAGATAATCAATGTGTTTATAGATAGATAGATAATCAATATGTGTTTCGGATATTTCTGAGAAAGGATTGTTTGACATACTGGTTTTAAGATGACTGAGCCCAGTATGACTCTTGAACTATTTTGTTTGTTTTTACATGGTGAATGGTATAACTGGGTGCAAATGGTGCTTTTAAATCACCACCATAAGTATACAAATATATATGTTGCTTAAATGAACTGGCTCTGATGAAACATTGGAGATCCTACTGGTTCCCAATTAGATTCTCATTAACTTTCCTGTTTTCTGGACATTAAAAAAAAAAAACCAAACAAACAAAATGATGCAAACAGTAGGAATCAAATATGATGAACTGTAAATCACAACAAAACATGAATGGATGCTAAACCAGAGGGTTTATTAGTCTTTCTGTTGAACATGGAAATCACAGAAACATAATTTCTATAACTTGTCAATTACAGAAAACTGAGCAGGTTTTGAAACAATTGCAGTATGTTTTTTTTTTTTTAAAGTGATGATTCAGTCGGTTTTAATTCTTTGAACAGATGGAAGAAACAAGAAAAACTGAAACTGAGATGTAACAAACTCAACAGAACCGACCTGCTAAGGAAACAACCAAACGTGTTCAAACATCCAATAATCTGAATAATGATGAACTGACATTTTATTGACTCTACAGTAGATGTTGAAATAAAAAGAATTTTAATATGGTTATATGGGATTCATAATAAGAGCTTCAATTGAAACATGAGCTAGCGTTTTGCATCCAGATCCATACAATTTAGGGGAAAAACACTAACTTTTATGGGAAGAAAGATATATCAGATAATATAGTAGCTTAGATACAAAAATATTATTCTGCATCTAAAAACAAAAACGGACACATCTGTCAAACCCTACAATCGAAATATTTGAATCTTTTCTAATCCGTATAGTAAGATCGTTGAGCTACACCTGTAAAGCAGTAGAGTAACATGCATACAGTGACAAATGTTATGGTAACACATGTGGTCTGTGATCAGGGAAGCAACAGGAGTGAATTCATATGTATGTAGTACATGATCTGTGAAACTGATGAAGCCACCGACGCAAAAAAAAGCTACCTGCTACCTACCTTGAAATCTCTTGTTTCTATAACTAGACAGACAAATCAGGTTTGCAGCTAATTATAATGAGTACAGTGCATTTACACAGTCCCGAGTGTCGAGGACAAAATTAAAAATGAGTCTGTCGTGTGAAAACTACAGCGCGAAACAGAAATTTTAGCTCAAGGCAAAAAAAAGGAAAAAATCAGAAGCACACGCACACACTCTGGAGGTCAGGAGGACTGTGCCTAAACACACACACACACACACACAAATATATAATCCAAAAATAAAGAGAAAACAAATAAATATATCAAGTATAAAACTCTGGGAAACACTGTCCCCGATAAGTTGTTCCACCCTTCAAGTGAAATATGAGAGACACTGCTCCCGATAAATACACACATAAAACACACACAAACACAAACACACACACGTTGGTAGGCAAAAACTACCGTCACTGCTTGTCATTATGGAAGACACTGCTCCCGATAATGAGTTTTAATTATGGAAGGCACTGCTCCCGATAACTTATCTGTATCATTAAGTGCTCCAAAAGTAGACTGTGCAACATAAATGGCTTTCTTGCAAATTATGTAACCAATTCATTGTGATAAAAGGGGGGGGTTTATAATGTGTTATTTGTTTGTGCATTCATTTTTTTTTTTACTTATTTTTCCCCCTGTTACACAATTAATTTATTTCTAGGCTTGTGGTGTGTAAATAACATCTTCTTGCCTGATGTCTCTCTGCTCCTAGTCTGGTTTTTGACAGACGAATCAAAATAGTTCCTGACGTCAAATCAGGAAAAACTCTTCATTTCTCCCTTTCAATTTTTTTTTTTAAAAACAAACATTTTATGGCGGCGTGAAGCCCCACCGGAGTAATTTTTTTTCTTTGTGTAGCTGCTTCAGTTAAGATCTCATGAAGGCATGACATGAAGAGCAGAGGGAATTTAACGCCTTGTTTTACAGGTCCTATGATTTTATACACATTTACAAGACAATTTCTGAGTAATTTGCAGGTATTAAACTGTTAATTTTTAGGAAATTTTACAGAAAGGGTGGTGTAATTTGGTACAAATTATTAGAAAAGCAATAGAAAAAAGTTTAAGTTGTTTTTTTTTTTTTTTTAAACAAACTACCTAATATGCTAATACATCACTGACACAAAACTACGCACTGAAAACTAAGTTTTTTCTTTCTATTAAACTACTGTTAAGAATCTAATCTATTTTTGTTATTATTAAAATTAAGAACTACATTTGAATCTAAATATATTCAGTGGGTACATGCCATTTAACCATCTTAACACTTTTTTCCCATTTTTTAAAATAATTTGTACAATTGTAAAATGTCCTTAAAATTAAGTGTTAAATACCTGCAAATTTCTCTGTAAAATTCCAGGAAATTAGTACAAAATTAAGAGACCTGTAAAATAAAGCGTTACTTGAAATAGAATAAATTTAAACTTCATCACGGGCTCCATTTTGTCAGCAACAGTTGAGGAGTTAATATGTGTAGCAGATGCTGCCGTAGGATTAGACAGTATAACCGTCATAATTATGGAAGGCACTGCTTCCGATAACGTCGTATAAAAAGACAAACGATATATATTTATAGTGGGCACTGCCACTGATAAAAAAACTTAAGTATAAATAAGGTCTTCAGCGTTTTGATGGCGAGAGGTCACAGCAAAGGCTTCGACTGGTTCAACATTTCTGGGGTGCAGCCAGGAGGAGGAGGAGGAGGCAGATCTGTCGTTTAGTTTCTTCCGAGTATTTGGTGCCGTTTCACAGTTGTTGTTTTTTTTTTAACGTGTTTTAGCTTCAAGTTCAATATTGTTGCTTCTCCTCCTGGTGTTTTGTGGGATTCAGGTTCAGTCAGATCCCCCCAAAATAACGGAATATAAACCTGTATATAAAGCGTGGGGCTTTGACCTCTGATTGACAGCTTGTGCTTAAGTGCTGATATTGGAGCTCCGCCCTCTGCTTCGGTTTTTTATTTTTCTTTCGCTCTATTGTGTGTTCGCTTGCTTTGAACAACCACCTGTGTCTCGTTACTCACATTTGCTCAATTTCACAACCACGCACACGCACGCACGCACACACGCTCGCGACTCTCTCCGCTTTAGATTTCGTTGTCGAGTTCCCAGATGTTTCCGACCATGGCGTTGGCGCAATCCTGCAGGTTCCAGGTGGCCAGGGCCAGCTGGATGCGGAGCTGCTCCATGTCGGTGGCCTCGGTGATGGACGCCAAAGTGTGGGAGCCGCGGCCCAGCACGAGGTGACGGAAAGGAGTGTCGATGGGGGACACGTACGGAGAGAGGAGGGTGTGCTCGACCTAGGACGATAAAAATTATAACCATTAAACATCCAACACCAACTCATGTGTCCCCGAGGTGGTGACGGCGCTACCATCGAGTCGTTTTATAAATTATTAACAACTACTATTATTATTATTATACTTATTACTCTTACTGTCATGATCCTGTCGTTGAGGATGCGACAGGCCTCCTGGTCATTTATGTCAGTGTTGACGATGGCGTTGCTGATGCTGGTAGCGGCTCGTTGGAAGGAGCCACGTGCACGGCTTAGCCAGTTGGAATCCACACCCTTCAGCTGACCAGACTACAGGACAAAAAGTCAAATTAACATCAGCAAATCACAAAATATTCTGGTCCATATACTGTAGCTATAAAATTCATAGCACACTTAAAAGAAGTTCAGTCAAAAACTGGAGTGCAAGACGTGTAAGAAAGATGCGGAGAGACGGACCTGAGTGAGCTGAATAATGCGTTTGCGGATCAGGGACACGTCCTTGGTGATCAGTTTGGTGTATCTGCTCACGTCCAGGTTGAGCAGGTGGTCGTGAACCAGTCGCAGAGCCATCTGACCGGCAAACTGTGCAGCGACAGCGGTCATTTCACCTGTGCGCTGGTTGGTTTGATAATTGAGATGATCCATGTTGTCCAGGTTGGTACCATAGTAGGCGTAGCTTTCAGTCTTCAGACATAACACACACACACACACATATGCAATTTCAATACAAGGATACACAAGTTAACCGAAATGTCTGTGCAAGTTAATGTAATTTTATCCTATTATTAACTCATCCCTTAGATAGATAGAGAGATTAAAAGAGACAGCTGACTTATTTGAAGATATTTTGTTCATTTAAAATCATTGAAACTTTTCTCCAACAGTAGAGTTGTGTACATGTAAACATTCTCATTTTTACTTATTGTGGGTAAATGTACATAAACACTGTACAGGTAACATCAGTGTCCCTTCTGTTTTGAATGAAGACTCACATTGGGAGAGATGAAGTGGAAAGAGATGGAGGGAATCCCGGAGAAGGCCAAGAACGGATAAGCAGGGTCGTCCACCGACATCGGTCTCAGTCTGCACACATGACAGAGTAAAATCATCGTACACAGCTATTAGCAAGAAAGTCTAACAACTCCTTCTTTCTACAACAAACAGAAGAGAGAAAATGTAACATTTAAGAACTTGCACCTTGTCAGTATTGAAACTCAGGTTTCATATCAGCACTAGAAGAATTTTTCCAATGATATCCAGCCTTAGATTTATGTAGTTTTAGGTTTACTTTAACTGACACTGAAAATTCTTGAAAGACTGTCTGTATAGGCTGGTTTAATACTTACACGTTGGCCTCCCAGTTGCTTTTCCCCACCATATCGTACACAGCACCAGAACCAAGAGGATTTTTCACCTGTGCAGTAAAGTGAAATTGCACTAAATACAAACTCAACTGATACAATCAGGACTAGATTATAATCTGAAGTGGTTTGTTGTTGTTACCTCTTTGATTGTGCTCCCGAGGAGGCTGTAAAGCAGCGGACTTGCTGAGGCTATTAAGCTCCCACGACCTTGTGAGAAAATATACTCAAGTCAGCAACAACCTTGAATATTTGTGTACAGAAATATGTGCGTCTGTGCTGTGTGATGCATGTATGATGTACTGTGTGTACTGTACATACCCATGACTGCTCCATCCAGGCTTATGTAGGTCAAAACATTTTTGTCAATAGAGGACATATAACCCTAAAAACAAACGCAGACATAAGAAAGAACATTTGCAGAACAGAAAACATGTATTTTCCTTAAGATCCTTGAAAAAAAAAAAAAAGCTACTTGGCTCTCACCTCCAACCACTCGGTGGCGCCAACACTTCCATACTCTCCAGCACTCCAGCTTGCAAACACCAGGCTTCTCCTGGGCCTGAATCCATCTAAAGAATAAAGGATACACACATGGTGCATTATCAGTGATGTCCTGCAGAATACACCAACAATAGCAAAGAAACACACATTACACATTTATAGTAACTGGGAGTCTACAACATACAGTTGAACAAATACTACTGATACTGCAAATATGACTGCAATAGGAGAATTTCATAGGAGTAACAGTTAAATCTGTTTATTAAAGCTCATCAGTGAATGTTTGGAGATTTATTACAAATCACAATATGTGGGACTGTAACTGTAAACACCTTCCTCTCTGCAGTGTTCAAATTATACAGAAAAAAAACAACCAAGAAGAGAGCCTTACATCCTCCCTGATCTACGAACTCAGGGCTGTGTTCCTGAAGTGGTCATTTAAGGGATACATGTTTTCTAGGATAGTGATTATACTGTATGCAAAGTACTACATTTGTTACCTTTCTTCACCATCTCATGAATAGCCCTGGCCAGCTCCATCAGAATGGAGGTGCCAACAGTGGCTTTGGCGTAACCTTTACCCCAGGCGTCTCTCTGGGCTCCCAGTACAACGTAGCGATCTGCAGATACATACACAGACACAAAACATGTTAGTGCAAGATATCTTAGACGTACAATGCAACAAAAAAAAACAAACAAAAAAAACCCCCAAAAAACACCATTCTGAATTATTGAAGGGAAAATGGTTCATATTATTTAGTCCTACCAGGATCTATGAATCCTTTGATGACTCCGAACACGTTGTGGATCTCCCTGTTGACCAGCACGTTGTTCACCTCGACGGTGACGTTCTCGCTGCCTCCCAGGCTGTAAGACAGTGACCTGATGCCGCCTTTAAAGCCGCTGCTTGCATCTGCTTCGGGGCCACCGATTTTCCTGGAAGAGGGTGCGGAGAGGCAGGCGAGGAATTGGGTGAAATAACACTAGAACTTACATAAGGTTTACAGCTGTGGCCTGTTTCCCAGTCATCCGTTTACAGAATTAGTTAAACCTGCTTCAGCTATTTCTTTGGCCACTTGAAGTGGTTAGAGTTATGTCAGGATGTTTGGGTATGTTGCAGTAAACAGTCGCTTATTTCCACATCCAGCAGTTATGGAGCAACGTCATCATTCGTTTGGAGTCGTGTTTCTGTCCACCTGGTGAGTGTAAGTCCAATATTCACTCTCTTTTAGCTCTGTTTTTGCTCTTGTTTGCTGCTGAGCTGGTAGTGTACAGTGAGTTTGTCACTGAAAACAGCTGCCTACTAATTCTCCGTAGATTCATCACTACGAACAATGCTTCTCATTACACATCATTTAATACACTGTTATATATATGAAAAAATATTGATTACAGCCACTTTAACTAAAACATCACATCATATAAACTGAGTCTTTGGAAGATATCATAAAGACAAACCTTTGCAAAACCAATATATAGCGATATATAGAGTTTATGTACAAATATATGCTGTAATATCACTCTAAAGTCTACCTTCAAGTCTAATTTTCCAAGAAAATTCTACTGAAATATCTAATAAACATATGCTTTTGAGTTGATGCCCTTATCCAAAGTGACTTCTAGCACCATGGCTGTACATTTATAGTAGTATATATGAGTGGCATCCAAATACATTTTACACTGAGAGTTACACTGTGACCCCAACAAGGTGTGAAGCATTTTCTTACCGTAGAAGAGTTGAAGCCATGTTGGCGGTGATAGTCTGGGCTGGGATTGTGGGGAGACCGGATGACTTAGTTGGGGGGAACTGCGTGTGGTTGAAGGAGGGGAATCCAGGGGTGTAGGGGTCGCCTGAACCCAGGTGGACCTGAAGGGGGGAAACAAACAAAATATCAAGAAATTAGGGAGAAAAAAGAAAAACAAAGCAATACAATTCTATATTCTGGCTCTGGCTAACTGGTTAATTGACTTGCTGTGAACCCAACAGGCTGTGTGTGCAAACTTACATGTCCGTAGAGTTCTGTGTCGGCTGTATACGTGTACTCTTGAGGGTCGGGGTAGATTAGAACAGCAGAGGCCCCCTTCGCTGCAGCGTTATTTACCTGAAGAAACATGATCACAAACATTAAAACAAGTTTCTAGTTGAGTGATACGAGGCATACCAAGGTGTCAAATCACACACACACACACACACACACACACACACACACACACACACACACACAGATACCTGCTCTGCAAAACTGATATTTCCAGCTCGGAGCAGCAACACGCAGTCTTTCAGCTCAACGTTCTTCTTCTGCAGAACATCCAGATCCTTTTGTCGACCATAGTTGCCATACACCAGCTTTCCCTACACACATACATAAAAGTTAGGTAAGTGATGAGTACATTTAAACAAGAGGCAGACACCTTCAAGTTTTGGCTATTTAAGTGTCAACTATACTAAAGGAAAAGTGTGAATGATTTAGTGACATCTAGTGGTGAGGTTGCAGATTGCAACCAACTCAATACTTGATGCCATGAAATCTTACACACTTATCCTTTTACTCACCTGAACTGTCCCAGTAGCGCTGTATGCAAGATAACCCGTAGGCTTGAAGACGTCTGAACCAAAAAGGACACGGTTTGGGCGATTGCTGCCGATGAGAGGACAAAAGCTTGTCAGGATATCACTGTTGGTTTGTTTGTTTTGTTTCACAACTGACATTGATCCAGAGACATTTACAGTCAGTGGATTATAGCTCCATCCTAATGCCCGACTGTGGCATTTTAAAGAAACCAGCATGTTTTTAAGCATCTCTTAAAGTGGTAACAGACAACTTTTCGACTTTCCTCCGCTAGTGTTTCCATGTAGTATTATTGTCTGCATCGCTGTCGCAAAGACAACCTGATCACTTTCCGTTTTCAACAGAAATAAAATCAACACCACTTTGGAAATAAGAAAAGAAAGACATGTTCACTGAAGAGGTGAATTGAATTGTCACAATTTTATTTTGAATTTGGGAACAAGCAAAAGCTACTGTAATGATGTGCACTGAATAGTAATAACATGGTTTGCAGCAGGGGTTGGCGTCGGGGTGGAGGAGGGAGTAACGTTAGAAGAAAAAATTAGGAGAGAAAGCGAGAGTTTGTTCATTAATTTAGTCTATAATGGAGACATGAAAGCTGATAGAAATTCTTTAGTTTGTGTTGAGAAAAGTGAACCGGGTAGATCAGCCTGACTGGATACTGATCCAGTACTCTATGGCTGTAGGGCTGCTAGCTTAGCTAACTGATTTCTAGAGGGCTTTCTTCCCTTTAGCTACCGTAGCTAACGGGAAGAAAGCCCTCTAGAAATCAAAAGACAAGGTATTATTCAGGTAGTGCACTCAATGCAACTAAAATGTAGCTTACGCACATGTAAGTAATGTGTTGCTTGTGCAATATTCCACATTTATCATGTAGCAATAAAACAATTATGAGATAAAGCTACCAGGGAAAACTACTTTTGGTTGCACAGTGGTTGACACACCTCCTTTGTGCTGTAAATTGATCCTTCCTTTTCCCAGGAGATCGTACCCGATAGCAGACTGAACTGCATAGTGAAAGCGAGGCTCATAGGGAACCAATCTGAACACTAACGGTGTCATTATTCTACAGCCGTTACACTGTGCAATCAGCATTTACTTCATAATGATACGTTAAAGCTAAAAAGTTGTTTCAAACTTACCAATATCTCTCAAATAAAACAATTTATCATGTACAAAATAAAAAATATATCAACCTGTCTGGCATCTGCAGCTGAACGAAGTGGATGTCGGTCCAGGGCTCCATCTCAAGTTTCTTGAACTCCTCAAACATGCGGTTTGCCAGGCTCGTATCTTCTTGGCTGCCGGCTGAACGTCTGGGTAGATCAAAGTCCCTGCGGAGAAACAAAATTTAAATTTCTATGCCATGTTTGTCTCCCTTCAGTCTTCTGAAATGACTTTTTTCATGCACATTTCAACCCCCTTTTTTAAGAAAAGGCCTCGAGATGAGTCATAAGCCTTCTTACGAACACAAAATGTACTTTATTATAAAATGTCATGACATTACGAGAAATGACGAGTCTGATCCGGTTTCACAGCGATACAAAGCGCTGGTTTCAGACAGAAGATAGATTTTGTGGTTCTGCAGATCAGTTTGGTGACTGCCTTTCTCCACAGAGCATAAAAAAACACTAATTTGACCTGAAATCATAAACGCCTTAATCTGAACTCATTTGGAGTCTAAATATTCTAGTTACATGAAAGGTGCTTCAAAATCAAATTTATTAGTATCAAAAATAATCATTTAACTAGATAAACTTCTGTATTCAGCTGGAACAAATGGGCTTGAAGCGGAGTGCTACAGACAGAGTAGAGAAGTCAGAGAGTATTGAGAGATGGGCTAACTTTGATTTTTTCATGGGATTTGTCGATAATCACAAAAATATAGAATAACATCAGCTTTATCCTTTAAGCTTTGAGGAGAAGCACACTCACACTTGTAACCTTCCTGTCTCCTTTGTAATCCCTGCTGATTCACAGTGTTATACAAAAATATCAGTTTAAAAACAAAAAAAGTTTCTACTTGATCCCTCTCCTTGAGCTACATATTTGTTATTCATTTTCTTTGCACAGAAAGCTGATCCTGCCAGTAAAAGTCTGTCAATTTAACATTAACTTTGGAAGGACCATTTTTATTCTTTTAACTGGGATATTTCCCTTAATATTACTAGAAATGATTTAGTTATTTATTAGGCTTATGGAGTGTTTGCATGGTGAGGCGTGTTCTCTCTTGTGTGCAGGTGAACAGTTTACCTCAGAGTCCTGTCGAAGGTCTCAGTGGTGAGTTTCTGCGTGAGAAGTTGAGTGATGTCCTTCCAGTCCAGCTGCGCTTCCGGAGCTGGCGCGGCGTCCACTGGAGCTTGTTCGGGATATACTGGTGTGCTTTCTTCCCCTTCCAACCCTGTCCTGCACTCCGCTGGCTCCACCCGAGGTTTACGGTGGCTGATGTAACCGATAAAGTATCCTGGAGACACGGCGCAGACAGCAGAAGTGGTTTTTTCAAAAAAAAAGTTTTATAACAGTGATGAAATTCTGCCAACAGTGACCTCGCTAAAACAAAAGACACATCACTCCAGTTGTCAGATCTTTACACTGGCTTCCTGTGTGTCAAAAGATCTGATTTTAAATACTACTGTTGTTTTATAAAACATTATTCAGTTTATAGGCACCACATATTTAAAACAAACTCACAGAAGATTTTACATCTGCTTCAACTCCCTTCCTTCCTTTCAAAATCTACAATTTTAGAACTTTTTTCTGTTTGCCTTTCATTAAAAGACATCCTCCAGACATGTTTTAAGACATTTTAAATATAGCCTGCTTTGAATAATTTGTGTCAGATATGTTTGTTTTTTTTCCTACAAAAACATTCAATTACAGTGTTTAAAGCTGCTGCTGTTGTTCATTCTCAGTGTATGTGCACATCACACTTGTGTAAGTGCACCAGACCACAATTGCTTCCAAAGAAGAAGAGAGGAAGAAGAAAGACTTTCCCTCTTTAGCAACTGAATGTCAAAACAGCCTTATAGTATCAAACTCAAATCATCATCATCATCATCATCATCATCATACTGAACAGTGAAGGTCAAACATATAGATGAAATAAACAACAAATTTTACATAATAGATCAATCATCGTATAAGTATTTTTAGGGAAAAATGCCAAAAAATTCACTGGTGCAGCTTCTCAAATGTAAAAATCTGCTCTTATTGTCAACTTTTGGTTTTGGACTTTTAGTTGGACAAAACAAGTGATGTGAAGTTATCATACTGGCCTTGGAGAAAATGTTTAATACTGTTAATATTTAGTAAACAGAGAAAGACAACTTAAGAGATCATACCGATAATAAAGACCAGCAGGACTCCTACGGCCATGTAGCAGAGGGAGCTACGGCTCTGACGCGGAGGTGCCGGCCGGAAGCTGGGCGAGCCCCCCGCCTGGCCGACCTCCGTGGCGTCATCTGTTGCGTCATCGGACAGTTTGACCTCGACGTGCCTCTCTCCGTCCTCCTCGTGCTGCAGAGTGAACCTGCTGTAGCGCTCGCTTTTAATCTGGACGAGAGAGAAACAAAAGAAACAAAGAATGAGGAGAGCGACGTGTTTATGATTCCACAGCTGCAGGAGCGGCAGAGTGGTTACAAAGGTCAAGTTATTTATAAAAAAAAGTTTTTGATTTAAGGTGCTGAAAAATGGAGCAAGACACTGTACTCTCTATTCAAATTGTTCAATAAAGTGACCATAAAATATATACAAAAATAATAAAAACAGGTAAAAAAAATCTAAATGCAGGTGACAAATTATTCTATTTCTATAAAAAAAAAAAAAAATTCCAGTTAGAAAACACAAACACTCACCATGCTGTTGAACGCAGACCTCAATCGATCCATCGCTGCCGTTGGTCCTGTTCTAAGAAGACAGAGTATAAACCAGACTGTGAGGTTGTGTGCCGCAAATTAAGGTAGCGAATGCAGAAGGAGATGAAAGCGAGATAGAAAAAGACCAAAGGGGAGAGAGAGAGAGAGAGAGAGAGAGAGAGACGCAGACAGAGAGGGAGGGAGGGAGGGAGGGAGGGAGAGGGGGTGAGTCATATTTTTAAACAGAGCTGGTATTCAGGGGTTTTTGCCAGGTCAGAAGTGTTTCCTCCTTTAACAGGCAGACTGTTCTTCCTTCAAGTGAAAACTCAAACTGGACTTACTTTATACACGTTATGAGTAGTGTGTGGGTGTGTTTATGTATGCTTCATTGAGCCAAGATATCTTTCCTATTAACATCTGTATTGAGTCACTGTCTGCAACATTGCAAATCAATAAACAACACTGATTTACAGAAATATTGGATTTTTATATGATTGTTGCCAAGAATTATTCATTTGTCTGATATTTAATTTGCTAAATTAGACAAAAACAGACTTTCCTTTACAAAAAACACAACTACATCACAAAATAAACCAATATTATGATCACATTATAAGTAACTAAGCCAAAACATATTAACAATATTTTTCTAATAAAGCGACTGAAGAGCAAATAATTAAGTGTTGAAGTCATTTTTTAATGCAGAAATACCAAAAGTTGTCAAGTTCTAGCTTCTCTGTTGTGACAGTTTGATGCATTTATTTGTTAATGTTTAGGACTGTTGGTCAGGAAAGACAAAAACCATTATTTTCATTATCGTTTAATTGCTTTGTCTATCAAATCTCACAAAATTGTGAAATATTTTTTTCAAATGTCTTGTCTTATTGGTGGTCAAAAATACAAAAGAAATTCAGTTTACTATCATTTATAACACAGAAAAACATCAAAATCATATTTAAAAAAGCTGCAACCAGCAAATGTTTTACATTTTTACTAAAATAAGACAATTATTCAATTATCAAAATAGTTGCTGATTCATTTTCTGCTGATTGTTGCAGTTTTAGACATTTTTCAAAATATTCTGACATTTTGTAGACCAACCAATAAATCAAGAGTAATTAAACTTTACTTGCAATCATTAATTTGGAAAACACATTTTTATAAACAATAACATGATTTCATATTATAATTGAATAAATCCCACTGGTAGCCAATGAAATGATCACTCAGTCCTACTCCTTTAATTTATTTTATTTATTTAAATAAATAAATATACAGTTATAAATCATTGAAATTATGAAATTTGCTCACTTTGTCTGGTAACTTGTTCTGGACACTTTATAGACCAAAAGATTAAAAACAATGAATTCTACACTCATTGCCATTAAGGGATTATCTACTGTCTCCATACAAAATGTCAAATGACGTCTAATAACTGGTTTGACCTTTACTTTACACACACATGCTTACACAACAAAAGAAGAAAACATGACCTACGCGTCTCATGACAAAAGATAACTCTGTTTTGGCCATTTTAAGCTTGTTTCCTTTATAAATATGTCAGTTGGAGGATTGTCACAGGTGAACTTGAGAAGGAAATGTTTGTTTAAAACTGACAACCCACAACTTCCCTTCCTTCAAGGGAATTCTTCCTTATAGCGCTGCAGGGGAGGCAACCGTTGAGAAATGCACCAAGACCAGTTAAACACACCCGACCGACCTTTATTACGCTGAACCAGGAAACCGTTGACTCGTCCTCTGATGATTGGATGAAATCTGTTTGTTCTGATTGGACTCACTATCTAGGCCTATTACTGATTAAAACAATCTGAAAACGAGTATTTCCTCAATGCAAAGTACAAATCGAACATGCATCTTTATACCAGAGCTGAAGCGCTCAGTCATGCTTCCTTTCATCATCTAAACTCTCCTCTGGGTTTTTGCTAAATATAGCTCAGCAGATAAACCAGTATGATATTAGCTACATGGCAGCAGAAAGAGTGCCGCCAGTACAAGAGCTACATTACACCATCACTTTCCTTTGTGATTCATATGTAGGTTATTGTTATGATTAATCATTTAGATGATACGTGTGTCCCGGTAGCCTGCTGGTAGAGACGCATGGCACATAACTGCAACTTCCACAGCTCAGTTACGCGCCCCCCGCCTCTCTCTAACCCCTTGTTTCCTGTAAACTCTCTTAAATGTCACCATAATTTAAAAAAAAGAAAAAAAAAGGTATAAAAACGCCCTAAAAAAATTATACAAAATAAAGAAATCATTTAAATGATAAAATGTTAGAAGTTTGTGAAAAGTAGCCCAACAGTTATTTACAAAAAAGGGAAAAAATATGAAATCAGAAATATACAAATGTAAAAGACAAAAAGGCAGAATTGTTTTTTGCTTAAATAATTTAAATGTACTGGTTATTAAAATGCATAAATGTGATGATGTTGTACGAGTAAATAATCTGCAGATTGATCTTTATAAGCCTGCAACATCGACTTTTCCATCAATTATTTTGAGTCATTTTTTTTTAAAGAAAGTCTCCAAATTCTCTGATTCCAGCTTCTGAAATGTGAATATTTTCTGGTTTCTTCAGTCTTTTATGACGGTAAACTGAAAATCTTTGAGTTTTGGACTGATGACAAAATAAGACATTTGCGGACGTCACTTCAGGAAACAGACGTATTTAACCATTTTCTGACATTTTATGGACCAAACAACTAATCGGTTAATCAAGAAAATATTTGACAGATTAATCAACAATGAAAATAATCGTTAGTTGCAGCCCTAGCATAGATATATCGGCTTCAAAATCCTGCATCAGTCTCTCTTCCTGTTCTTTCTTTATCATCCTGTAGGTCAGTCACACTACCCTTGAAGTCCTGGTGTTATGAAAAACTAGATTAAGTGCAAATGATAAAGTCCCAGAATTTCCTCTGCTTGTTTGTTTATGTGCATTAGCCAAAAGTTTTTTTCTAAAACGAAAACAATAAGTTATTTTTCTTAAAAACTGATGGAATAACCCTGGGCGGAAATGAATTGGAAATAAACCGTTTTGGGAGTGGTTACATGAGGTTGCATCATTATATAACTCCACATTATAAGGCATCTTCTGTAAAGAAGGTAGAAAATCCTCTGCAGACACATCTGGAGAGTTTTGGATGTTTGACCATATCTTAGTTTTTATTGTTGAGAAGGAGATTTTATGTTCTCGGACAGGAATCCTCCTCCACACTCAGTCACACTTGCAAACCAGGAGACATCAGTTTCATATTAAAACAAAAAGCCGGTTATTCTGTCAGTATACAGTAGGGTCCAAAAGAATGAGGAAGTGGTCTCAAACTTTTGGACCCTACTGTATCACCAATATGGATTTTCAGACGAAACGCGGTCGCATATGTTTCCTGCAACATATCAGGCTAACAGGTGAAACTGCAGCATCACTAATTAAGCTAACGTTAGTTAGCAAAACGTGTCACCTTGCACGTCTGTCCCGTTACGTAAAAGACAATACAGGTCAACAAATGTCGGAATTCAAACGATGTAAATTGATAAATAGTCGGTTGGAGTCAATTATCTCACCTGGCCGCAGGTTCCGCACCGCGCCTTCTGGCCTTCTTGCTAGTAGATTTGCTCAGCGGTGTCTATAACGTTACTCCTTATACGGTCGGGGCACTTCCGCCTTCGTCACGTCGTAATTTGTCACGTACGCATCCTTGAAGCAGGGGCGGACTTACTCATCTGGGGGCTGTGGACAAACCCAAGCAGGAGGCCACCCAAACCCAGAATAGGAGACACAGAAAAGCAGCAACAATAATAACAATAACAATAATAATAGAGATATGACTAGTGATAATAATAGCAGCAATAGCCTAGAAGACCCCAGGACACCAACAGGACCGCGCCACCATCCCTGCACCATACCCGCGGCGAGGGCCCACAGTTGTCAGCCTTGTTGTCTTGTTTTGGCTGTATGTCCATGTGTATCTCCTGAACATTGCTGTGTGTAAGTACATTGAGAGCTATTAGAAACCTGAGTCAAATTCCTTGTATGCGTGAAGATACTTGGCCAATAAAACCTATTCTGATTATTTTATTTTATTTATCAATTTCATCATAATTTGTTACAAGATAAGAGGTGAGATAAACTATATTGTCCCTGAGGGGAAATTTGTCTTAGGTTCAAGTGTGCATACAGCTGCATATGCATAAAATACAAGGTATACACAGTATAGTTACATAATCTCCATATGTACAGACACATACAAAGAGTTTACACTATTTCTAAAATAATAGAACACAATGACCTGTGGCCAATAAAGTGTCAAAGCATATTTTAAAAGAATAAGAACAAAAATGTTTTTAAAAAGAACAAAGGTGTGCAAAGGAGGCAAAGTCCATAAATTAAATATCATATTAAATAAAACAAGTTAACTAGTATTGCACTCACTAACCTTCAGTATTGCACATTAAACCATATTGCACTGGGAATACATCCTAGTTCATAACACTAACCACCAATAGATTAAAAAAAATGACATATATATTTTGTTCAGCAGTCTTGTGGTAGTAAGGACAAAGGAGAGCTTGAGATGGGTGGTGTTTCCATTGTGGTATTGCTACTTTAATGTAAGTAAAAGATCTCAGTACTTCTTTCACAGCATGACAAAGACCCCAAGTATAATTCATAATTTAGTGGATAAATTGATATATAAAAACTATTCATGACATAATTTTTGAAAGCATCCTCACTTAAGTTTTTACTGCAGTACTGTACATATGCAAGATATATGAACATAATTTAATCTATGTATTACATATAAACATCATAGTATATCCAATATGGGCCCTAGTAGTTAAGGGCCCCAGGTACTTGCCTACTTGGTCTAATAATAAATAGCTCACCTACAAGTCTTTGAAGTCAGTGAATACAGTGTTACATTGAAAAATATTAAAGCATATAAAAGAAAAAAAGTACATATACGTGTGTATGAAAGTGCAGTACCAGCAGTGGGCGACGGCTGTTCGTGAAATAGTCACGAATTTAATCTATAGATTTGTGTACATGGACACGCTTTTTACTAATCTGGCACCTCTAATCGGCAGGACAACATCATTTGTCTGTACTTTCCAAAACTGTTAGGCATCACTGTTAAAAAATATTTATGTTTTATGGTGTGGCAACGCTGTGGTCAAACCTGGAGTGCGGGACTTTTGTCTTCCCCTTCTGGCAGTGAGAGTAAAATTACAAAAACACTGTTTACACGTGCTTGTGTCATAGATTACATGGTTGCATATACTCCGTCACTAATGTTATGACTGTAAAACGGTGGAGAAAGTGCCGTGAGCGTCACACAACCCCCGCGAAATGACTCGTTTCACTATCAGAATTATTTTATCCCCATTAAAGTTAGGCTAGGGCTACCCGGAAGTTAGTCGGCTCGGATGGTGGAAGTCTCTGGGTGCGCATTCAAACAGCCAACGCGGGAATGTCCCTCCCGACATGACATTTAAAAACTCTGTATAATGTGAAATACAGAGAGGGGGAGATCATGGTTTTGGTTAAATGATCACTTGAAACGTGGTGTGGGTTACTAGGCAACCTCCGTCGTCATGGCAACAGTAGTAACCGTTTTTTTAGTAAACCGACCCGAGTCCCGCGGTTGGAAACGGGACACTCGCGGTTAAAAAGGGGAAGTGGGCAGTGGTTTCGCGCAGTGGGTGGAGTTTGAGACGAGCTGTTTAATACCTGTGACCCTCTTCTCACACAAATCCTTCGAGGTGTGACTGAATTGTTGATACAAGATGTTAAATCCTGTTTAGTAAAGGCTTTTGACTGACTATACCCTTCATTCTTCTTTAATCCCCCCCCCCCCCCCCCCCCCCAATCCACTCCTCTTTGACAAACAGGCGAATAAACTCATCAGCAGGACCACAAAGAGTTATGTACATCCAGCTGAGATGTACAATACATTGAGAAGATGAAAGTGAAAGAGACATCTCTGTAAGTATGCAAGGAGGAAAAGATTTGATCTCATTCTCTGTAAACGGCACCCGCAGATGGTTTCCTACCAGTTATCTGTCAGTACAAACTTGTAGTGCAGGAAATCATTATATAATGTGGTAAATGTGGGAACGTACACCCGTTTGAGTCAGTTACTGTAACTAAAATTAATTTGACCTGACCTGAATACAACATTTCAGATGCCCTGGAACAACAAATGTGTGTAAGGGAGGGAGAGAAGAGCTAGAAATAGTGTCTGCACTACAGAGACTTCTCACTATGTGCGCGTTTGTGGTGTGTTTGTGGTGTGTTTCCACATGTACAGTAGGTGGCAAAATCTAACTAGGGCTCAGCACATCATGCAGTAGCAACACCGTCCCAGATGGTGTCACCTTGGTGCTTTGTGTTAAAATTACCTCTCATCTCTGGAGAGAGTTAACCTCCATCCTTGGATGAGAAAACAATTTGTCCCTCTTACATACTGGACATGATGGCAACTATGAAGAAGCAGAATTGTGTGATCAGTTACCACATTTAATACTGCTTTTCCCCCACATTTTAGATTACACTTGTGTCTGCGGGTAGTGGTTTTAATGTGTTACTTGGGAGCAATGAAATGATTTGTTGGCTTTTGTGGGATCAAATCTGTGACATTTTGGTGACAGGATGGTCTCTCCATCAGTCCACCTTGATGCCACTTTGCATCAGTGGTGCAAAGACATTGCAGACATTGCATTCCAGAGGTTTAAGCATTGGTGGAAATTAACTAAATACATTTACTCAAGTACAATTTTAAGGTACTTTATTTGAGTATTTCTGCTACTTTATATATAAAAATTTTGCTGCTAATACTTATGTACTTTTACTTCAGTGGGATTTTTCAAGTAGGAGTTTTACTTGTAATCGAGTATTTTAGCATTGTTGTATTGGTACTTTTACTTAAAGATGCAGTGTGTAGAATTTAGTAGCATCTAGTGGAATGGACTTGGCAGAAATGAATATAATATTCATAAGTATGTTTTAATTAGTGTATAATCACCTGAAAATAAGAATTGTTGTATTTTCATTACCTTAGAATGAGCCCTTTATATCTACAGAGGAAACTGGTCATCCTCCATGGAGCCCGCCATGTTTCTACAGTAGCCCAAAACGGACAAACCAAACACTGGCTCTAGATGCCTAATTTCTACATACTGGTCCTTTAGGTAAAATATCTGAATATTTCTTCCAACACTGGATTTAAGTAATTTAGGACAGAAATTTTTTGCAGCACTAATAACAAATTGTGATGGAATTTACAGTAAAGTTGTATGATTTTTGTGGTTTAATGATTTATATCCAATGTTGGAATTGAAAGAATAGCTCAACATTTTCATAAATAGTAAGATTATTGGCTTTTTTATGCAGAGAGTTATATGATCTCATTCCCTCACTCTCATATCTGTTTGTTAAGGGGACGGTTAGATTAGTTGAGCTTCCGCCAACTCACTAATTAGCACTTTATCTCTTGCTTGTTTAATCTGTACAATAGAGACGGATTTTATTACCTTGTGACACAGCCAGGTTAGTTGCTTCACCCTTTTTCCAGTCTTTATGCTAAGCTAAGTTAACTGGCTGCTGGGTGTAGCTTCATATTTGCCGTACAGACATGAGAGTGGTCCAATAATCTTATGTATGTCTCAGCAAAAAAAAAAATCCTTTGACAAAATCTAAAGCTGCCCCATAATGTATGGTTGCAAATTAAAAGTGTACTACCCGTAAAACCTCATTTTTACACCCAGCTTTTTGTGTGGGTTACATTAACAAGATATAATGTGTTAATCAGTGAGCTTTAGAGTTGCTGGTAGGTGTATTTTGTGGAATTCAACAGAGCCAGACCAGTTTTTATGCTAAGCTAAGCTAACTGGCTACTGGATTTAGCAACAAACAGATAAGGAGAAACACAATGGATAGGTAGTTGCTATAGATATTGATTTACAATATTGTTCACATAATCATTGACATATTCAAGTAAAGGTCAGGCAAGTATCAGCTCTCTCCTGCGTCATATAGATACCTGAGAGGCATTTACAGATAAATACTATCTGAGGTCATATGAACGACATTCCTGAGCTGTACTATTTTATCACATCAGATCGTCTTTGTTGTCTGTGCGGCAGCAGTTTGTCCTGTTCACTGTACTCCACCCAGTGACAGCGGATTGTGAAAAAAAATCTAAATTCCTCATCTATCTTTTTCCCCTATCGCTGCATCCTTCCATCGCCCTCTTTCTGCTGCCACCAGCACATTTCTCCCCTGCATGTGGTTTGATCCAGAGGGGACAACGCAGCAGGGCTTTGCATGGTGTGCGTATGTGTGTGTGAGAGAGAGTGTATGTATGTATGTTGGATGAGATTTTCTATAAATTCAAAAGTATTTTTGCGTGTGCACTACCAAACAATTAGACCATCTGTTTACACTGATAATACACTAAAAAATGTATTTAGGCAATGTGAGTTAAGGGTGAATAGATACTACTGTAATTCCTTCTCAGTGCAAAGTTTGGGTATACGCATATACTGTATAAGGTGTGACATCATCCACTGGTTTGCACTGGACCCAGTTTAAAGGAGAAGTGTATATCAGACATTTGCCCCCCCCCCCCCCCCCTCCTGGATGTTGTCACAGTAACAGCATGCTACATGACACACACCCCTGAACCCTAAACCCTAACCATCTCACTGCTAATGTCTCTGCTAATGTCTAAACCTAACCAAGCAGGTGTGTCATGTAGTAAAATGGACCCACTTGGTTTGAAGCCCAGAGTTGCCGCTTACAGTCAGCACCATCTTTTCCGTTTGGAGCCAGGACTTTCCAAATAAAGAGTGCGGGTTGTTCCCTTTCACGCTCTGGAAACACGCCCCCGCTATCTCGGACCGAAGCGAACGCTAGCTTGCCGGGTACACCGAGCGGTACAGATTTGTGCTAACATTAGCTAACTAACACGGCAGGTATCGCTATCAAGTAACATTAAACTTACTGAAATATTGTGACTCGGTTTATGAATTAATTACTACTATTAAAGGAGCAATAATTTCCAAAATGACCACTAGCACACTTTTTAGAGGACCCAAATTCAGAGACTGAGAACATAATGACTCATTGAAAAAATGTATTGACTTAGTATTTCATGAGAGAATTTGAGGCTTTTTGAATCTACTGAAGCCAGGGATTTCTTGGAAGCAGCATCCAGTGACCGTCAGTGGTATTGCATTTTCAGGGACTTCCACCTTGGCTACATTCATTTCATTTCAAGCCGTGGTTATTGCTACTTGGGTACACGTTGACTTGGCTATCGCGAGATTTGAGCTACACAGGTGGGAGGATTTGAGTTCAGACAGATGCTACCTTCAAAGGCTGTTGGAAATATTGGCATTCTTAGTGAAACTCACTTCAACTACCTCACAGAAAAGTTATAGAAGTTACTGATACTAAATTTACTGGTTCATTTTATTTGAGAGAAGTCACTTTATAACAATAGAGAGCAAAATAAACTATATTATACTGTATTTATAGAGAAGACTAATCTGTGAGACTTACCGAAATTCTCTCAAGTCTTTATTGTATTTATCAATCATCATGTAGGCCTCGTAATCATAAAGCTATGTACACTGCTTGCCTATAAGCCTAATTGTTCACCTCATATTTTAAAAGTAAAACATTTTGATTTCTAAAATAATAAGCCCTTGTAATTATTTCTGACTAATTTGTTTCTTTTACATCTTGTCTTAATATCTTTATGTCTTAAGTAAAGCACTTTGAATTCTTAAGTTTTTCAAAGGGCCTACAGCCTATATACAGTAAATATAAACCTGCCTTGCTCTGCTGTTATTATCCAATATTTTAGCATTTTTTTCAGAAGAAAATTTCCATCCACTCTAAGAGCCTAAATGTAACAAATCTAAATTAAATGCCATTATAACCAATAGCCTAAAGACAACTTTTCATTATGAAGCAGCTTATTTTCAATATTGAGATCTGCTGCCCCATAACTGAGGGTTATTGTGTCACCACCATCTGTTCTAAATCCGTCACAAATTGCGTCACCAAAACGCAGACGTTGCAAATTGGGAAGTCGGAATTTCCGCGCAGCACCTGAAGGCACCGAGAGAGAGAGAGAGAGAGCGAGAGAGAGAGAGAGAGAGAGAGAAAGAGAGAGAGAGAGAGAGATTTGTTCATCAGCGCTTTTTCCGTTTTCTGGGCACTCGCTCTGCCTCCTCTGTCGTGTCACCGGAGAGAAAAAAAAAAAAGAGGAAGGAATATGGTTTCATCTGACGCTCCTCCCGTTTCAGCGCTGCTGTAGCGGATCTCTAGTACGAGGAGGAGGCTGGGGCTCGATCCGGTACAAACCCCCTCTATATACCTGAAACAACCACCTTCCCCGTTACCAACCAGCCCGCAGCAGCACTACCAGCGCACCGGGAGACATAAATGGGTGAGACGCAACGCTTTTTTTCAGCTTCTAATTTGGAGAATGCCCAAAAATAGCCTCCAGCGCCTCTGCGCATCTGGATGGGCAGGAATTCGCCCGGTCCAGATGCGCGCAGGGTTCAGCCTCTCTCCTTCCTCCCCCTCTCCTCTCCTCTCCTCTCCTCTCCTCTTCTCTCCTCTCCACCTCACCTCCCCTGACGTCGCTGCATGCATAGCCGAGCTGTTAAGGGTGCACTCAGGCTTGACGTTGGACAATATTTTCGCACGTTTCCGATGCTTTATTCAATAGATTAGAACTCTGCGCGTGGGTGTGCAACGCGGCCGCGCGGGTGCGATTTCAGGAGGGTCACATTGATGAGTTGCAGATGTTGACACGTTTACATTCACTCACTGTCTGTCTGTCCATTGTGCTGTACAGTGTTTGAGCTCTCTTGACTTCGATGAAACAGGCCTGACTGTGACATTCTCCTCATCATCGCGCCATCAGTTCCTACAGCAATGCGCTACCGCACACATGGAAATGAGCTGATTGCAGATTTAATGGTCGAGCAATTGACCAAACAGAGCATATAGGCCTAAAGATTACACGGATATCATTCAGGAGGGGGTACTTCCTTTTTTTTCTTTTTCAGATTACTTTCTGTCTGTTTAATCAGATGCTCAGACATTCCTTTGGACTCTGATAACTTGCTCTGCAAAGCACTTGACATTTTGTAACGTGAATGAATGTTTGCTCGACCAGTTGGATGCCCTTATTAGTGAAGATAGTCGCAGCACTTGGTGCAAAATAGGCCTGTATCATTCACTTCCTTCTTATTCCCAGCACTGATTCATTATGTAAACAAACAATGCACAGCCGCCTCAAGGTAAACACTCATACACACAGTTAGCCGATGTACACGCAATCTTCAAGGCTGGATTACCAACTGGTCAAAGTGGGCAACTGCTCCAGGGCCCAAGACTGTTAGGGGCCTCAAAAGCCCCAGATTGGCAGTGTGTAAACACTGTGGTAATTTAATGAATTGCAAATTTGTTTGTGAATAAGCATCACTTAATTACACTACTACCAACTCAAATGGAAATGAAAAGGGCCTGTTTATAACCTAAAATTGCCCCCACATGGTGCATATTCCAATATAAATGTGTTTAATTTGTGTTACGTTAAAGTGACAGGATATGCGTAAGCCTACACAATGCAGAGGGATATATGACAATCACACAAGAGCAATGGTCTATTGCCATGTTGCCTACTGCTATGAATTTATTATGATTAACCTCTTATTTAAGATGTATTTACATGCCGTGAAAGACATCTAATTAGCAAACAGTGAGGCCCTTTTTATATTGGCTGGGGAGGGTAGGACTGTTAATGGTAGACTTGCATTTTGTTGTTTTGGTGATTTAATGTTCCTATTTCC
Source organism: Thunnus maccoyii (assembly GCF_910596095.1). NCBI lineage: Eukaryota > Metazoa > Chordata > Actinopteri > Scombriformes > Scombridae > Thunnus > Thunnus maccoyii. The sequence continues at coordinate 6,994,050 of NC_056553.1, read as the reverse complement.
GTAGATAACTCAAAAAATAAAGGCTAAAAGACACATCACACCTGCAGTTTTCGAGGAGAAAAAAGTGTCAGATCTAAAAATGTGACCTTCAGTCCCTCCGAAGTTAATGGTCATTGGAGATATACCATTTTGCTCAAACATTCATGTAAAAAGAGACATACTGATTTAGTTTAAAGATTTAGTTTCTCTATTGACAGTGACCTTAACAGAAGAGAATACAATGAGCCTGTATGTTTCACTTTTCTCAACTGGAACTGAAAAACTCTCACTTTCTCTCTTGCTTTTGCTGTGCTGCCGCTGCCTCTGCTGCTCTCTCCACCTACATTGAAAAGAGATGAATGCACAAAGTTCTTATCCAAAGGCATTCTGGGATTTAGATGCAGAAAATGCAGCTTGAGGCAGTGCAGTAAATTCCAAACTCTTTGTCACAAAATAACTTCCCGGCATGAAGCGAACACCACAGTGATGAGCAGAAAACATGTGGAATTTTCCTTTAATGTGGGAGAATTTGCTGAAGTCTGTGATCTGATCCACAGCTTGAGTGGGTGGGTTTCACTCCCAGTGGGCTCCGGTCCAGCGTGAATGTTTTACAGACAGAAACACACAGCTGCTCTTGACATCATCAGCGACAGCACTGAAATGTACCCACAACTAAACACAGGTCTGCTGCAAACCAGTGAAATGTCAGCATGGCTGTGCAGAGTTGAGTGTGTGTAGTTTCCTCTTATCTAAACTGAGTGCAGCTGTTCAGAGGAGGCTACATTCTCGTCTTAGTTCCTGTATATGTGTGTGTGTGTGTGTGTGTGTGTGTGTGTGTGTGTGTGTGTCTTGACCACTTGAGTGGTTTTGTTTTGTCTTTAGGCTTTAAAATATTCCGTCCCCTATCTTTTCAAGGCCTTCTTTCTATCTGTCATCTTTAGCCTTGCGCACAAAAGCAATGTAAAACCACCAACACTGAGTGTTAAAGTTCAAGTTTGGTTAAGCATCAGGTTTATTCAACATTACTTGTAAATGTGTACATATTTTTCATTTAATTCTATTTTATTATACTAATATATAGTCCACATATTTTTAGAGAATGTTCCTGAAACTAAGCTAGCTGGCTAGCTATGAGGCTATATTTGAGTTTTAAGCTATTTTTTCTGTCTTTTAAAATTGCAGAAGTTAAAATTAGCAAGCAGTTGCCAACTCACACACTAGACATGTAGCAGCGTTAGCATAATTTAGAGTCGTGTTTGTGTCTACTTGATGAATGTATGTCCAATATTTATTCTATTTTTATCTCTGTTTTTGTCTCTGTCTTTTGGTCTCCACTATTCAATGTCTTTTACTGTAAGCTGTTAGGTGTATGACTTTCTTCAAAAGCTAGTTGCTAACTTTGTCTGCTGTTTGGTGCTAGGCATGTAGCATACAATGGGTTTATTAGAGCTTTTTTTTCTGGAAACAACTTTACAGTTAAAGTATTGATTGAATCATACAGTAAACAAGCTTGGCCATATCATTTAAAACAATGAGCTTAAACAGGCTAACAGGCCTTTTAGAGCTGCAGATGGGTTCTCTGTGGGTTTGTCTCTGTATTAGCATGAGATCTGTATCTGGATATTATCTGGACAATTACATCATGACAGGACCTTTGCATTTACACCTGGCATTAATAAGTGTTTTTATCTCAAATCTGCCCACATGGGATTGCATTGGAAATGATTCAGCTGTAGGGCCTCTACTTATTTTTCCTTTCCCAGAAAAGGGGTCGTGTTTTTGCAGGGCTTGAGACAGCAGGTAAAGGTGGTGTTGGATGACCTTTGAACTTGTTAGACTTTTTTTTTTTCTTACAACCACAGCTTGAAATTGAAGGCAATGCGGAAGTCCCTTAAAGTGCGATACCACTGACAGCCGCTAGGTCCCTGGCTCCAACAGACTTACATTCAAAAAGCATCAACTTCTCTCATTAAATGCTAAGTCAATAATGATGAGTCATTATGGTCTCAATCGCTAAATTCTGGCCCTCTTATAAACGTGCTGGTGGTCATTTCAGAAATTATTGCTCTGTTTATAAGAAATAAAGACGAATAGTATCTTTGTTGTCTGCCATGTGGGCGTTGATTGACAGCTATGATTGACATTTGTTTCATCGGCTCCAGGAAACGTACTGAGTTGGACTTTTGTCGCAATATTTCACCAAGTTTAATGTTACTTAATTATGATACCTGCCATGCTAGTTAGCTAGCATTAGCCCAAGTCTGCACCACTCGGTGTTCCCTGAAAGTTAGTGTTAGCTTCGGTCCAAGGTAGCGGGGCATGTTTCCAGACTCATTATATGGAAGGTCCTGGCAGCAAATGGAAAAGATGGCACCGACTGTAAGCAGCAATTCTGGGCTTCAAACCAGCTCCAATGCAAACCAATGGGTGATGTCACGTCTCGCTACGTCCATTTTTATATACAGTCTATTGGTCAAACTCTACATATTGCTCTTGTATCCAGTAGAGAGCCGGCCACAGGTCAGGCCACCATGAGGTGGCTCAGCAGGTGTCTGATAATTGCAGGGTTGGTAGTTTGATTACTGGCTCTTCCTGTTCACACGTTGAAGTGTCCCTTTTAAAGCACTCTGGATTAAAAGCGCTATATAAATGCGGCCCATTTACCCTTGGATGTGGTCTTGCTGATCCAATTGCAGTCCACTGACATGCATTTTCCAATACAGATAAGATATTTTGATTGCATGTTAATATGCAGTGTAAATGGGGCAGATGTGTGACCTTTTCCACATTACACAGTAACTTATTATTTAGTGTTTTTCAATCCAATGTTAAAATTAAGAATATTAATGGACACTAGTCTTAACTGAAAAAACGTCTCATTCGCTTATTTCTTAAACAGAGTATTTATGCTTTCTCCTCATTACTACTGTTCATCTGGGATTTTATTGTCTGAGAATTGCACAGCAACTTTCAAAGATTTAAATAAGAATCAAAAAAGTACTATAAGCAAATTGTATTCTATGTTTGTTAATTTTCAATCTTGCTGTAAGGTTTTTAATTACAAATTAATTACTTTTTAATTAATTCAGCATTGTGAACTGGCTTCTGGTACAAATAAGATTGTTTCCTTTGTTGCGACCAGCATTCTCTTTGCAGAATATTAAATTTCTTAAAGGGGACGTATCATAATTTTTGTTATTTTGTTATTTTGTTATAACGGATATCTGTGTTAAACATTGTCAAAGTTCTGAAACTTGAGGTGAACATAAGTAAAAATGCTCACTGAAAGCTAGAAGCCGAGGCTCCAGCCTGCTCTGATGTTGCCAGTGTTTCCTTTATTTCCCCATCAAACTGACGTCAGATTGTTCGCACAGGCCCACAAAAGGCCATCCTTTCCAAACCGTTGTTGCTAGCGTTGCTCCAAGAGTTGTTTGTGTTCGTGTTCACATGCATATTTTGAATCAGATTTTGGCTCAAACATGTAGGATGTATTTGAGAAGTTGACATTTTGAGTAAACAACAAGAAAAAGAGGTGAAATCCTGCTACTACTGTTTATTTAAGTAGCCTCTTGACCCGCTGGAAGTCTGCCGAGGGGCGGCTACCAGAAGCTAACCAATCAGAACAGGCTGGGCTAATCGAGAGGGAGGCCTTAAAGAGACAGGAGCTAAAACGGCCTGTTTCAGACAGAGGCTGAACTGAGGAGCCGCGTTAAGAGCCAGTATAAGATAAATAAAGACTGTAAGTCGTGCAAAGATATTCCAGTAGAGCCCCAGAATATAAATATAAACCTGGAAATGTGCAGGATGTGTCTTCATCTATCCCGTCATGTTAGACATCTCATAGACAATAAACTGAAACTGTTTGCTTCACAAAATCATATCCAGTGTAAATCTTCTGCAAGACAAAGTTTCCACTCTGTCTGCAAAACCTCCCACCAGACAGAGCTCCTCTCGACAGCCTATTTGGCACTACCTTTGCGTCGCTTTTTTAACCTGCACCCTTCTTTGCACCCTTTGCACTCACTGATACGTGTTCCGTGCAGAGCCACAAGCTGTCGTCTTCTTCGGTAGTGTATGTGTTTCAGACTGACGTGGGTGGGTGGACTGCAGCGTTGTCCTGCTCTGCCAGTCGGATGTACAGTATGTGGTTTACAAGAGAGCTGCCACAAGCTATCAATTCACTTCTCCTTACTGAAGAACTATCCCCGCCTTACTCCTCTCTCCACTTCCACTCTCATGGTATCTGCCACTTCCCCACAAACATCACAGCTGAGGCTCAAAAAAAAAAAAAAAAAAAGAAAGAAAGAAAAAACGGAATTTGTGCCACGTCGCTGTCTCGTCTCAGGCTAATCTCACTAGTTATCTCAAGCCAGAATCATATCCTCCCCATCTGAGCACCAGGCCAACTTGGACTACAGTCATCTGCTTTGTCTGTTTAATACTGATGTCTGGTGAGAGTTCGACTCTTCCTCTTTCTCCACAGTGTAAACTGTCAGCGACGCCCTGACCTTCCACTTTGAACGCAACCGCTTTCACAATAAGTGTGGTCATATACTCTATTGTGGTCAGTGTCATCATGTTGTTGTGGTGCTCAAAACTTGTGACTTAATGTGTATTTTGTATTGAATATATGTGTACGTGTGTGTGTGTGTGTGTGTGTGTATGTGTGAGGGAGAGCTCACTTTGGGGAGGAAGCCAGTGTGTCTGAGTCATAGCTACCCCTTTATACTGTTGTTCCCATGGTTACCCAACCCCTGAAACTCCCCCACCCTACCCCCTTTTGTGCTGCCCACACAGTTTAGACAAGGATCAGGCCTCGGCAGTCGATATGTGTGTGTGTATGTGTGTGTGTGTGTGTGCGCGTTCAAAGGGTTAGGGATAAGAAAGCTATATGTGATATCACACATTCAGTACATTTTTACAAGTATTAGCAGCTGCACGAGCTGTCACAAGGTGTTTTGACGTCTGTTTGAATGGGTTGGTGTGTGCGATGTTCAAGAGAGTGTTTGTGTGCATTTTTCTAGATAGCAGCTTACATCTTATTTTTTTCTTATTTATCTAATTTCTTATATATTTGCCGGGGTCTTTTGTACCTTAACTGCTTGGAGAACCAGACTCTTAATATAAAAAAACTATTAGAGAGAGACTTCTTGTCCATTTGGGGGGGGTTTTTATATCATATTTTAGTAAGAAGTCTCCCTGTTTTCTGATCTTTTAATTTGCTGTTGATGCAGTTTGATCAAAACCTCCTCCATGTTTACCTGTTGCCTGGATAAATTTGGCATTTCCTCAACTGTATTCTCTAATACTCAACAGTCTGCTGCTGATTTTCTATCATTTTGAACAGAAACGCTGTTTTAACTCACTAATTAATTGCAAATTTGCCATTTTCGATCACCGTTAATCTACCGTCAGTAAAACTCAATGCTTCTTACCCAGATATTTCACGTTAAAAGTGTCCCAGTGGCTCAGACGGTGTAATCCGTCTGTTTCCTGGAGATATTATCAGGAAGTATTGTGTTTTATTGATGGTAGGTTACTGATTGAAAGTCCAGCAAAGCAGAACTGACTGGAATTACAGCCCGGTCTCTACAAGTAACACGACTTTACACTTTCAAATTGCGTGCGATGCATACACCTAAGTTCAATTTTGCGTGCAGATGATACGCAAACTCTTCCGAGGGAAGTGTAATTTTCTTTTATTTTATAAGGTGATTTCTGGCTTCTAAGGAGGAGGCGGGTTTGGTGGATGTGTAGATAATTTGTTGGCAAAAAGTTGCAAAAGCAGCAGGAGAGCACTGTCCGAGACGACCAACCACCACAGAGATCTTTAGCGTCACGTTGGGCATTTTAACCAAACATTTTTACATCACGTCCGGATATTTTTACGACATTTTACTGTTTTAACCCAAACCATGATATTTCTTTAACCCTGACCAAGTGGTTTCTGTGCCTAAATCTAACCAACGGTGTTAAATGAGACACGAAATGGTAAAAAATGCAGCGTTAAATTGGTGTATCACCTGCATGTAAAATTGGACTTTGGCGTATCACCTGCACGCAGTTTGAAAGTGTTATTTGTACACAGAATGTGAGACTGTGTTGGGAATTAAAGGTAGAGTAGAGTTCTGACCACTATGCATTCATGAGTGCGTCCTCGTTTTGTTTATATTGGGCATGCATGACGCACTATACAGTCCTACTGCCAGTTTCACATTATTTTGCTGATTGACATTTAGTGGTGGTAATGCACAAAGATGCGTAGCAATGTTCTAATAAGGGGAAGATAAAAGAATACTGCATGTTAGCAAACACGGATGTGAACAATGTTAGATTCAAATCGGCTGGTTTGCAAGTGTTTTATGAGGAAGGAAATGAATTCAACAAGTTTCTCAGACCTCAAGGGTACTCCCAGGTGACATAGCAGAGTCGAAATTGCACCAACGAGCAGTTAAATCAGTTTACTTTTCTCTGCAGTGTTGCATATCAGTTGAAATTAGTGTTTTTGCTGTAGCAGGGTTACGTGTGGTTAGCTGTGTCTGTGGCTTCCCTTTTCAGTTCCACTTTTAAAATAAATAAATAGAATTACTACGATCATCAAAATTAAAACCGCCGTGCCTCAGAGTAAATATGGAAGAATGTGACACCTCTGCGATGTTTCACCTTTTCAGTGTGGTTTTATTGTAACACACTCGACTCTCTGTGTTTCTCGCTCTGTCTGTCCAGTGGAAGCCGTGGTGGAGTTCGACTATGAGGCTCAGCAGGACGATGAGTTGAGCCTGACGGTGGGTGACATCATCGTGAACATACGGCGAGATGACGGAGGATGGTGGGAAGGTGAGCTGGGAGGACGGAGGGGGCTGTTCCCCGATAACTTTGTCAGGGTGAGTAATCACAAGCCCATCCTCACCTTATCTTCTCTTTATCTCCTCTTTTATACGCTCTATAAACCCACAAGAGGCCCTCTATAGATAGCAACAGGGTAAACAGGCAGTTTCCATTGTGTCACTGCGGTACAGTTTGTTTTGGATGTTTGTTTGTGCTTTAATCTGCTATTTCAGTGCAATGTAACACCTACACAGATAAGCGTTTGACAGGTTTACAGTCTTTTAAGGTGTTTGATTTTTTATTGATGCTTACATCACATGCGGCTAGTTGAACCCTTGGCTGTGAGGTTAAAATGAGTAATACATTTAGATTAGAGGAAGAGATACTGCAATGTGAAGCGTCAGTTTGTGCTCAGAATTTGACTTGAGATCGAGGCGGTTAAGATCACGTTAGGGTGGAGGTTCAGGGAAACTTACCACAGATTGATTCAATCTTCAGGTAAGTACCTTGGATGTAATAAGAGAGTTGGATACGATGCTGCAAATTTCCCCCAGTGCCCTCTCGCACTAAAAATCCCCTGCGGCCCAAAAGGCATTTTTTTCCCATAGACCACCATTATATGTATGTCTTATATGTCATTTATCTTCCAAAAGGAATTATATCATATATTAAAATGCTGCAGAAACATTAGAGCCAGCAGTAAATCACTTAAGAGCTGCACAGATCAGTTCATCAGATCATTTTCTTCCCGGGATGATGGATCTGGTCTCATCCAGCCAGCAGCTCCTCACATCTCTGAGAACATCACAGCAGATTTACAAATTGGTGTTATATGGATAAACTGACCACATATGGGGAATATACGTACAGGATTACTTCCTGGCCTGAAAACGTTTTAAATCTCCGCCATGTTGCCGTCACCCTCAGATATCTTCTTCGGACCGCAAGGCATACTAGATAATGTAGACCCAGCAGAGGCCCTCCTCTCTCTCCAAAACAGTGACAGAAAGTTGAAACTGAAAAACATAAAGTTGAAACTGAAAACCAGTGACACTGAAAAAAAAAAACTGTGACAGTGTAAAAAAACAAAAAAAACTCACTGAAAAAAGACAGACATGAAGAAAATATCTGAAGATTGACATTGAAAAATATCAAAAAGATCATATTAACTGGATAAGATTGTAATTTTTTAAATGCCTGTGTTTTATTTTTCAGTGGAACTTGTTTCAGTGCCAATATAACTTTTTCCAGTGCAAGTGTTTCAACGCTGATGTTTCATTTTTCAGTTCAGGTTTTGTTTTCGATGCCAAATTTTATTTTCGATGATAAAATTGAACTGTCGCTGTTCTGGCTTCAGAAGAGCCTAGAAAAATAATTTTAGAGTTAGTGAGGTCATCCCAATGTAAAGTATACGGGCCAAGCAGACACTACTGTGCATATTGAGTGGGCAGCACAACATGGAAGCAAACCCAGAAGCTTTAAAACATTTTTGGCTCATGTACCAGACAAGCAGTTTTCATTTGAGTGAACAGGCACCATATTTGAGTCTGGTATCCAATTCTTATGATACATCCATGGTAAGAAATAGAGCTACAATGATTAGTTGATTAATCGATCAGTCAAACAACAGAAAATTAGTCGGCAAAATAAAATAAAAGTTGAATGAAAATGTGTTGGGTCCAGTCTCTCAACTGTGAGGATTTTATGCTTTTTGTGTGTTTTATTTCATTGTATTGAGTGTTTGTCGGACAAAACGAGACATTTGAAGAAGTTACCAGAGACTGGAGGAAACTGGGATGAGCATTTGACATTTTATAGACTTAACTATTAATCGAGAAAATCATTGGCAGATTAATCGATGACAAAAATATTGTTAGTTGCAGTAAGAATGGATTTAGGGAGTGGTTCTGACCAACTTTGGAAACCAAATACATTTTTTAATCATGCCCTCCCTTTGACATGTAAATGTCAATGTCTAAATGTAAAATATCCTTTTCGTGTGTTCTCTTTGTTACCGAACACATAGGACGTGTTGTTAATATCCAAATATAACATCAAGACACATTAGAGGAAAACCCAACATAAAATGCTCTCCTTGGGATAGATTATACAGTATTGTCTGAAACTCTACCAGAGGGATGACGAGCAGTGTGTAACTCATGGCTCCACCGTCTCCCATGTTCAGGTGTCCAGTTGGGTTGAGATGTGTTGACTGCAAAGGTCAAACCATTCACTGACCTCCCGTGTCCTGAATATGCATTTCGTTAATGTTTTTCCACTCCGTTAATTTGCCATCTGTTCATACTGTCGTCCTATCTTCGTAACAGGCACAGTCCACATAAAGTAAAAACCCCAAATCCTTCAACAACATTCAAAGACTTTATCATCATTATTATCATTTTGTTCTTTTGGACGAGGCAGCGGACTGATGAAGTAGTAAACTGAACTTGAGTCTGTCTGAACTTTGGGTTTGTGTGATTTCTCTTGTCTGATGACATTCTTTACTTTTTCACATGATGCTTCCAGGATATATAATTTTATGTCGCAATATTGGTATCATGATGGTCCATTTTCTGGAAACTCAACTAAAAACGTAAGCATAAATTAAATAACCAACCAGTAAAAGTACTCACATTAATGCAGCAATCCTGTAAATCCAATATTACCGTAAGGCAGTGCTGCTCATTGTTTTGCAACTTTGTCTGCAATGGTCTAATACCATAGTTCCCTAAAATGAAGCAGAGTCTACTTGCAGTTCCTTGTCACAAGTTGAATATGGTCTTGTCTACTTTATTTCCTCTAAACCTCTTACATTATCTCATCAGAACAACTGTTAGAGGCCTGAAGTAAAAGTAAAACTATACAGTATTTCACAGGGGAAAAGAAAAGGTCACACAAATGTTAGAAAAGAAATATCTTCATTTGTCAGTTTGACAAGAAGAACATTGTTTTTCTTAATTTCCTGTCCCACTAATCATCTTGTAACCCCTTAAGATTTGTCCTGCAACAGTTTCCATGGGTCACGACACATTGGGAACCATTGGTCTAATAGAACCAGAGATATTAAAAGGATAACTTCCACAATCTCTGATGGTCTTCTGATGGAAATCTCATCTTATATGTTGTCATGTTGCTACTATCCTACTAATCCTACTATGTGTATTTAGGGGCAGGGGCTCCATTAGTTGGTAGTCTATCCTTGGTTTGAGGGGAGTCTAGCAACACTGACACAGGCAAGAATAAAGCCAAAAGACAAAAAAGCAAATCTAACAAGTCTATGTTTTTCACATCATCAACATTACTTTTGATACTTTTGGTCATTTTTGTCTTTCGTATGCCATCGCCAACATCTTATTTCAGGCCGAATGTTTGGTACTGAAGCTGTGACTCCCAATTCTTCAACACCCGCAGTGACCAGATGAAGAAATAAAAAACAGGAGGCTGTAAACAGAAATTACGTTAATATACTACTAAATTGTTCTCCCAATTACGTTGTGTAATCGCTGCCTGGATTGTTTTCAAAGGCCGTATTTTTTCCAACGAAGTAAGTGCTACGGTCGTATATCGCTCAGTACAAGCCGCAGGACTCTGGCATGGGAGACCGCATCCTGAATCACATGTGTGGTAAGGTTTAGCCAACAAAAGCACTTTGGTTTAAGTTAGTAAATGATTGTGGACGGTGGTTTTTCTTAAATGTTAATAAACTTGTTACGCTTCAAATCTTTGCTGACTTTTTCCAAGACCACGATCTTTCCCCAACCTTAACCGAGTGCTGCCAGTACTTCAACATAACCCTAAAAAGTATAACATTGCTGTAGTTTCTATTGTACTGCAAGATCAGATATTCTGACAGGAAAAGTATCAGCATTTTTGCAACTTGCCAAATTGCTTTAACAACATATTCCCTTTATGTTCCCGTTATGTCAACATAATTCAGCCAGCATTACTTTTCTAGCAAAATATATTTGCAGTTGCACTTTAGTCATATATGAACATTTTTTCTAGGAGACAGGGATTTTTTTATGATCCTAAAGCTGCAGAGACGTCATTCTAAAATCCTAGATTCATTCAATTTGGGTCAAAGTTCCAGGCTCAAAGTCAATCAGATACATAGTGTAGGTACTTTATGACAATCAACAATGCAAAATCTGTAGATATATATAGTATACCATATGCTTGTGGTGGTGAGAAGAAGGAAGTATCTTGTTCAATGTACGATGAAGGGAAGTTTAAAAAGTGCCACAAGCCAAAGGCAGTGGAGCGTAGTGTTTTGACATCTTGACAGCACTAAAGCAGTCGGTTTATTGTCAGGTGGTTCGCTGTGCAGCCGGGTCTTTATTTGTGCTGACTGACTGTCACAGTTCTCATTCACTGTCCGGGGAGCTGGACAATGGGCCTCACTGACAGTGTTTACGTGTGTGTGTGTGTGTGTGTGTGTGTTAGAGAGAGAGAGAGAGAGAGAGAGACAGAGGGAGACTGTGAGTAATGCAGTAATACCAGACTGGCCTGTCACAAGACTGCAGTTATGGGAATCAGTGACATTAAGCTTTGCAATGCTGATTAATGCATGTGTGTGTGTGTGTGTGTGTTTAGGAAATGAGAGATGTGGGCCGACAGGTTGAAAAAGCAACAGGAAGTGACAGTATGCAAGTAGCCCCCCTCTGATGCGTGGTCATGACAACCGTGACGGATAACTCATTGAGATAGTCATGCCAGAGGTCAATGAATTTTCAGTAAAAGAAAATGCCGTTTGAAAGGAGCGTTAGGCTCCTTTTAATTATGTATCAGTGAAACGCGTGAGAAGAATCAGTTTAGGTTACAAACTGATGACCCCGGAGATTGTTAGTGCAATCAGTCGGGTAATTTAGCAAAGTTACAGATAACATCATGATGCACCACATTTACAACTGCTGGCTTTATTCAAGATGCATTGCCAGTGTGCAAATCTGATGTTTTCTCAAAGCCTAGAGTAGTCGTTAGCTGCTGTCTGACCCACTAGCTAAGCTGATATTATCTTAAAGCCAAATTATATCAGAAACCGCACACATGTTGAGACACAATCAGCTGTTCTTAGCTACTATCTCATGAGAACGACGGCCTCGATATGGCTGCTAGATGCAGTGTAGTACCTCAAAAGACTTTTCCAAGGAAATCAGCTGTTGGTAGCACAAAAGGTTGCTAGAAGTTCCCCAATTTCCTCATGAATAGCTCTACAGAGTGAGGGCTTTGCTATTTATGTTCATGTGATCTCTGTGAATTAGACAAGCAGGTGTTGCTGATCAGAATCACATGCTCATGATTTGACAGTAAATGGTTTCGGAGTCAAGCTAAACATCGTTTTTCATGGTGCAAAGGAGCAAAGCGCTATGCTGGTAGTCAGTCTTGAGAAGTAAAGTGACAGGGAATGTCTGAAAAGTTGGTCAATTTAGCAAAAAACAAATTGAAATTAATGTATATTTTATTTAATGGTGTATTTGTTATGAAATTGGGTGACCCTATTTGAACATGACCTATAACGTTGACTGTGTGTGTTCTCATATCAAGCTATCAGCTTGTGTGTCGTCTTCCTATAGCAGCTTGACCAATGAAAAGAGTTGTGAAATTGTGGAGGTTTGTGGAAAGACGGGAAATAATACGTTGTGTCATTCTTCCTTTCTGAATTTCACAATGATTTTTACAGGCGTAAGCTCTCTCCTCGCTTCCCTCTCTCTTCCTATATTTATATTTTTTTGTAGCAAGTACCAAGTGTACAAAGTGTAAGTTAGTTGTCACAGTACGTTGTTTTTTTTTTCCGTTATCTGTGACCAGGAGAACGGAAAAGGTCAAAGAGGTCTGGCGACAGGGGGATGCACAGGCGACGTTCGGCTGTATAGCGGTGCTTTGTAAACTACATACTTGCTGTCAGGCCTATACACATTACACAGATAAACAGACACACGCACACACACAACACAGTGCAGTGTACATTATGCAGGTGTTTCCTGTTGAGATATGATGAATCATGTTGTCTTCCTCCCTTCGTTTCAGCTGGGTTTCCTTTAACTCTGGTTTACCTCCATATCCCCACGGGAGGAATTGCAGTCGAGCATGAACGGAGTCCAAGTAGTTACAAAGGCAAAGTACAGTTTGCTTTTTCCTTGATTTCCTTTGCAAAACCAGGCAATCATTAGGCTCCAGTTTCAAACTCGAATATATTAATCATTTAAAACAAGCAGCCTTAATGGGTAACATATGTATTTTAGATTTTTTTTTTTCTTATAAGAAGTTATGTTCCATTGCTTTTTCATGAAGCATAGAGCTTAACAGGCAGTAAACATCGCCTCTCCTTCACTACTCATAAAAAAGGGGAAGCTGTAGGCTGCTAACAAATGGCCGCTGTGGGTTTTTGCGTAGGTTGGTTTGTGCATTGTGGAGTCTCCAAGTTAAAAGTGTTGTTTTCTTCACTAGTCAGTCTGTGGGTCTGAGTCTGTTCGTGTGAGTTTCTGAATGAATGTGTTTCTATATCTTGCAGAAACATGAAGGCATGTGGCAAACAGAGTCAGAGCGAGACATTCTCCACTCAGGCTGCAGAATCAATGTCTTTTTTTTTCCCTGGTTCTGCATTAACGCTGCATTAGCCTACTTTGTAAACACCAAATGTCAGGGAAAGGTAACAGTTTGACCGACCAGACCTCAGTTAACAGACATCCTATAACATACCATTAATACATTAAATGAATCTGTTGCCAGCATTGCCACGCATTAGTTGTGCAAGTAGATAATGTCACGTACTGCTACAGCGAGGTGCTACTTTCGAATTGCACTAAAATGGAATTATCTGTACGTTAAAGCTGCACTAATTAATATTTTTACATTACAATAGATCAAATATCTTTGTGTAACGTGAAAGGGGCTTGTAGTGACAAACTCACAGAGAATTATCATCCGACACAGCAGTTCTCCCTCAGTCCTATAAAGTGTTTTAGCATCTTTCAAGCTCATTATTTGGTTTCACGGTTCCCAACTTTACTGTTCTGGTTCACTCTCACTGCTCTTATTACTCTTGTTTCTGACAGCAGGCAGCTGTTTTCAGTGAAAATGCTCTAATAAACCGACCGTTCTCCTGCCCAGCACTTAACAACCACTGTTGGTAATGGATTAATGTGCAGATTACTTTGTTTCAATAAAGAGTAGTATAAGGTATTACAATTTGAAATTCAGGAATTATATTATATTTACTAATCTGAGTAATAGGGATGCAACCAACAATTAATGTCATTATTGATGTATGTGCCAATTAATTTCTTGATTAATTGCTTTTTTAGATTTTAAAATGTCGGATATAAGAAAAAAATCCAACATGATGTCTTCAAATTACTTGTTTTGTCTGATCAACAGTCAGAAACCCAAAGATATTTAGCTCATCATAAGAAAACCAGTAAACAGTCACATTTGCACAGTTGAAACCTGTGAATTTTTGGCACTTTTGCATGATTGAAATGACTGATTTATTGATTATCAGAATAATTAACTTTCTATCGATGGAACAGTCCATTAGCTAACATTTAATCTATTACTTTTACATTTTGGGAGGTCGACTTGTCGGTTGTCTTACCTTGACGTGTTAGCTTGGTGCAGGAGATGTGGGGAGGCAGTTAGCCACTTATCAAATGAGTAAAAATTAGCCTCACGGTAACTTCAAAGTTGTCTTACATGTTGTGACGTCTTAGCTGCTAGCTAGCTTTGTAGTTTTGCCTACTTTTGGTGGGTAAACCTACATTCAGGAATCACTTGGGCTTAGAGTTGGATGGTGTGTGTGTCTGAGCCCAACAATGTTAAAGAAAGGCAGACAAAGTTAGCAACTAGCTGCTGAACATTCAGTGGAGCATTTAGCAGCTAAATAAGCAGATATTTCCCTCAGGAGTTAATAGAGAGCCTAATGGAGAGTGAATAATGGACTTTAATTTATCAGGGAGCCAGAAATTACTCCAAATGAATGATAATGTTGCTCCTTGTCTGCTGAGCGTGTAATAGGCAAATATTTGTATACTCATTCATCAGAACTACTTAAAAAGTCAGTGTTGTGTCTACAGCTCGTTGTGGTTCCCCCAAGTAGCCACAAGATCAATTAATACAGGTTTAAATCCTATATTCAGATATACAGTACAGTATATGTATGTAATGATGATAATGCAAAAGATTATAATCGTTATAATGCAGCAAGGAGAAAGGCAAGAAACCTAATGTTGGTGGGTCCAGTTTTCTCTGCAGTTCAGAGAATGATGAGAATGATCTGTTACTTCCTGCTGGAAGAGGAGACACAAACCCCACCATGTCAGAACTGAATTGACCTCTCAACTACAGGGAGTGTGAATCTTTTCCCTGCTGAATGCCAGATTTGCGGTTAAGCCTGATTTATTGGGGAAATTTTTACACAAAAAACATACCTATTTCAGCATAATGTCCAGAGCCCAACCTTTGTAGCGCCTAAAATGGTTCTTAACCTAAAATAAGCTTCAGCTGTTGTCTAGGAAACATCTTTTCTTGTTGATATTTTTGGACCTTGGCGACTCATTAAGGCTTTCACGCCACACCAGGCCATACACAACCAGAGAATGTGTGAGGGGTTAGATTCTGTGAGTCAGTATACCCGGGCCTGTCTGCTTCACTGGGCTGCGTTCGCCACAGGCCAGAGCTTACGAAACAGTGTCATGATGAATGTGGTGGAGAGATGTGAACCGTCATGTCTAGGTTTTCTGGGTCTCAGCGTGTGAATGTGAACGTCTGTATGTCTGTGTGTGTGTTTGTCTCCATGTTTGCTGGTTTACTGTCTCCCCATCTGCCTGCTTGTTGATTCTTCTGTCACTCAGCGTATTTGTTTTCCTGCCTCTCTCCGGTTTTCTTGATCAGTTTCGCATGGCGTCTTGTGATTCAAGTGAAAGTCACGGGGATGGAGAGTTAGCAGAGACAGAGGGAGGGGTTGCAACACAGAAGGACGGGTGGGGTGGGGGGGGCGCCTCTCTGTTTGTGTGTATGTGCTTGTCCGAGCTCTTGCAGGTAAACAGTCAGAGTCACCTGGGTCACTGACATCTAATACTGCTGCTCCACAGCCTCATCTGTAGCGCAACACAGCAGAGCACAGTGCCTGATAAACAAATACAGAATGAGAGACTTCATTTGCATGAATACATAAGCAAGTTTATTGCATAACAAATAATCTAATAAATTCAAGGTTTATATTCATATTCTAACTATTCACAGGCTTACTGACTGTTTTCTCAAAAACTATAAAATCTTTGGTTTAGTCTAGTCTTTCCATAATGACTTAATTCAATTAACAACATTTTATTCAAATTTTAGTCACAGGTTTAAGCACATAATTAGATGTGAGATCAGCTTATGTTTCTTCATCATATTATATAAGAGGTGTTGATGTTAAAAGTAATGCGGTAGTAGCATTTTTACACATTAACATTGACTTTGCAATTGAAAACGAAGCAGGGGAAGTGTGTAGCTGGGTGGGACGTGTGACTTCCAGTATGTGTGTTCATGCATCATAATCTCTTTATCATTATGTCTTTTCTCTGTGGGCCTTTTCGTTATGAAAGTGACTTGTTTTTGCCAAATTAATTTTAAAATAGATTAGATATTGTCACATTTTTTGTTTAATTGATCATTACATTCTCATTAATGACACATTCATGTCATGGTAATGTTGTTTTCTGTCCAAAATATATCGTATTCGTCACCAATTTTGCTAATCTTACCTATAAAACTGTGATCATTTATGTTGACTAAGTGCTTAAATGAGCTAATTCCATGTTATAGATCCTTTTGATGATGTCGACATGATGTCATGGGTGTCTGCTTAAGTTTTAAAATGGGGGAGGAAACCTGGAAAGATACATAACTGACTAACCCTAACCCCTAACCCTGACCCTGACTGGAGGGTTTCCTGCATTTCTACACCACCTAACCTCTTGGATTTAAGTCAAGAAACAGCCACCTGCACTAGTCTAGATTATTTAGATTGAGGGTGCTATGAAAACCAAGAATGCATCAAGAACAGTATCTCACGTTATGAATTTATTTTTCGCTGCATGCGGAAATGGAGATCATGTGAAAAGTGTCAATGGTGTGAGTCTCACGGTCAATGTGTGAGAGTTGGCAGCCCTGTTAATAGCCATGTAGCCACACTTAAAAGAGCCGACTCTAATTCGGCTCCTTCATGAACGTCCCACAGCTGCATCCTGTCCGATCAGTGAGGTAACATTAGGTGGGCAGGCTGGCAAAGTTAGCTAACATTGACTCGCAAATCGATTTGATGACAGTACCATCCCACTTATAGCTAATTTAGAGTTTGGCAGGGGTCAGTAGGGCGAGCAGGTTCATTCAACATACGCTAGCCTATCTTTTCCTTTGTTCTATTTATATGATCCCAGTTTGGTTAAATGACTTGTTTCTCACCTTTGTGAACAGTCAGACTTGCTGTGGCAAACAATCAGCGATGAGTTCGACTGAATCAACTCAAAGGGTGGTCCAAAAATGTGTGATTTTTTTTTCTTATTACTTGATTTTGTCAGCTGCTGAAAATAGTAAAATGATCATTGATAGAAGCTGCTTAAATATAATCACCTGATTGCAGGGACTGTATGATGATAAGTTTAACTTTGCCCCCCCTATCTGAGTAATGGGGACACATTTGCTCCACTTGCTCCATTGCTCAGGCACTTGTGCATGATGTAACTACTTTGGTGTCTATATATGCCTCTTAAGGTTGAAACATTGCCCTTTTCAGTCAATAATAAAAAAGACTTTTGAGAGCTATAATCCAGTGTGTGGACACTTTTTTCCTGTATGGGTCAAGTACCACTCCAAGTTATATGAATACATAAAGTCATTACACTTGAGAGGTCATTAAAAATGTGTTAACATTTTGCAGCTTTAATCCTCTTTCATTAAGTCCTTTCCCCTCTTTGTTTCCTTGTGTCTCATTCATCTCTCATTTCTATTCCTGTAACTTACATTTTCTCACCTGAACCTACCTTTGTTCCACCTCTCTCACCTCTCCTCCTCCTCCTCCTCCTCCTCCTCCTCGTCCTCCTCCTCCTCTTCTTCCTCCTCCTCCAATCTCTAACATCTACCGTTTCTCTCTCTGCAGGAGATAAAGAAAGAAGGGAAGCGAGAAGCAGGACAGGCGAGCATGATGAGATCTGACCTTTCCAACGGCAGAGCCAGCCCTGTGTCCGACCCCAGCGCACGGCCGAGCAAGAGAGGTACTGAACTTTACACACACACACACACACACTCATATATTCATACAACATCATTAGGCTGCTTTAAGTCTTCAGGCTTAAACATATATCCTATTAGTGTGAGGAAGGATTTGGGTCAAGCGTTCCTCGCTATTCTACTGCCTTACGTGTACTTAACACTCATTGTTTACACACGTGCATTCAACATACATGTGATACCTTAAATTAAAGATGAGGAGGAGTGACACCTGGTGGACACAAAGGGTACAGCAGCCCTTAATGCCCCAGCTGGTGTGGAGTGAGTCAAGAGTAATGAGCAGGTTAATGAGTGTGAGACAAACAACAGGGAGGCCAGCGGGAAGCATTTGGTGTCAGAGCTGGTTAATGAGACTGCCCACCAATTGAAAGGTCAAAGGTCAACCTGTCAGTCTTTAGCCATGAGACCCTGAGTAAGTCAGTGACCACCTGTTCGCTCACTGTTAAGTCATGGATTATGGATAAGTGCATGAGCTAATTATGTCCACATGTAAGCCATAAATATGTACGTGCTCTTGTTCTGTGTGTGTGTGTGTGTGTGTTTGTTTGTGCGTGCGTTACAGTAGAGCAGATCCGTAATCGGAGGTGTAAAGCGGCGTTCAGCTACGTGCCTCAACATGAAGATGAGCTAGAATTGAAAATAGGAGACATCATTGAGATTATATCAGAGGTAAGATTGATTACACTTTACTGGACTGAACCTGTGGGATTAGTGGGGAAAAAAAAAATCAGCCTCCAAACCGCACAAACGTACGTGTTTTTAATGTGTTTGTCTTGTTTCATAATGAGATATGTTGGTTACCACAAATATACAATTAGCAGCGCCAAAGATGAGTAATTTGGAAAGAGTGTTGTCATCACATAGTTTGTTTAACAGAGAGCACTGATATGTTTATATCTTGGTCTCAGTTCTTTTTCAGTTTCAATTGCAGGATTCCTTGTAAAAATGTTTGTTAATGGTATGTGTTTATATTTGAGACACAAATCGTTATCTGATGATATATTGATCCTCAGGCTCTATGAAAGCTATAGTAGACATTGGGCCTCATGCAAGAACATTTACTTACTTACTTTTTGTCTGTGAGGTTTACTCGTGCAAGTGTTCAAAGTCAGATTCAGCAAACAAACTCCATTAAGTGCCCGAACTTGTCGTAAATTGCTCGTTTCAGCCTGATAAAGGTCACCTTTTCAAGAGTAGTGAGATTTGATCATTAGCATAATCAATGCCCCTAAAATTACCACATAAAGCTACACGTTCCGCTCCGTTTGTTGACGAGTTTCATTTCAAAAACTGTTCCCAAAAAGTCAAAACAAGAATTTCACGCTGCAGAGCTTCGACTTCTGCTTTCAGAAATCAACAAATGAAAACATAACGAATATAAGAGTGCCAGTAGCAGGGAACCCAAAACAATTATAAAATATTAATACAGCTGCCAACGACATGTGATCAGAGCAGCGCTGACATGGAGTTAGATGGTAAAAAACATCTTTGTGGAGCAAAGCGCTCTGTGATGGGAGGCAGTCAATGGATGTGACAGTCTTGTGAAGAAAAGCAGAGACTGTCTGTTCATGACTCTAACGACAACTCCTGAATTTCGTTTGTACTTAAGAGAAAGATTCCATGTATAAGGAAATTGCCAAAAAATTATCTTAAATCACTCATGGGTGCCTCTTGTGAATGAATCTGTTCATACGAGTGGTTCTTAATGTAGAAGATGTTTTGCCTCCTTGGTTGCTGATAGAGACGAGACCGTTCTATTCACACGAGGCAGTGTGTAAATCAGTAGTGAAAGTTTTGAGATTATGGATAAAATGAAAATAACTTTGAGAAAAACGCTCTCACCACAAGGTCCACTCAGTAGAGGTCCAGTCAGGATCTTCCTCAGTA
The DNA here is from genome assembly GCF_910596095.1 of Thunnus maccoyii. Lineage (NCBI taxonomy): Eukaryota > Metazoa > Chordata > Actinopteri > Scombriformes > Scombridae > Thunnus > Thunnus maccoyii. Next base: position 6,974,085 of record NC_056553.1, on the reverse strand, counting down.
GATTGAGTTGCCAAGATGCCATCGTAGTATGAAGATACTCAAATTTACATATTTTCTGAGCACTTCTCGTTCATATTGGCTTAAAAGCTGAGATTGAAAGTTTTTTCTTGACCTTGGAAATAGCTGTTGAAATATTTATTGTGCATGTGTCACCACAGAGTGAGCATTGATCAGTATTGTGAAAACAACATGCTTTTGACATGCAGAAGTGCCCTTGTTTTAAAACCGTCATTTAGCAACACTCTGTTGCGACTCTCTTACCAAATGAACCCTAAACCTAAACGTGACCCTGCGCACAGCAGAAGTAAAACTTTTTTTCTCCCTGCCCTTTAGAGAATTTGTGCAAGGCGTTCATTTTGGGGTCAGAGTATGTTTGTATGTGTATTTATCTGTATGGATATCTATGTAAATCATTGTTTCTTTGTATAAATCTATGTTATGTGTGTGTTTTTAGGTAGAGGAGGGCTGGTGGGAGGGACTTCTAAATGGGAAGACCGGCATGTTTCCCTCCAATTTCACCAAAGAGATCCAATTGGAGTCGGACACGCCCTCTGTAGACACGCCCACCTCGCAGGAGGAGCTCCGCAGCAGCCGCACCAGTGAGTCTCAGCCAGTCAGATGGTGGGAAGTCACCCACCCACATAAAAGAATTAACAAGGGACTGGTGCTGGTTACAATGTTAATGATAGATAAGGTTTTATGACATTTAGTAAAAAAATAATGAAAATATTTATCCTACTAAAGCTGTGGAGTGCTGCTGAAAACTAACATGTATTGTGTGTGTGTGTGTGTGTGTGTGTGTGTGTAGGTAAGGACAGCCCAGGCAGTGAGAGTGATGGAGGGGACAGTCGGTCAGAAATGGGGTCAGGAGAAATCCAGCCTAAGAAGGTAATCATTCCCAGTGATTTTACACATCAAAGTCTGTTTAAAGGTCACAGGAAGTACTACTGAATATGTATGAAAGTGTTAAAGTCCGACATGAGTCTGACAGTGTTAAAGGACCTGAATGAAGGGTCTGAGAATCTGTGGAGTAGTCTTTTAAAGTGAGAAAATATAGTGTACAAAGACAGACAAATGGAAGCTGTGTATTTAGTGATATTTTGGCTAAAAATACAGGAGTGAGCTGAGATATACTTATCTATATTATATACAGACAGGTGACAAGGTAAAAACCAACATAAAGAGTCTTAGTGAGGTGTTGGACCACTACGTGCTGCCAGAACAGCTTCAGTGCACCTTGGCATTGATTCTACAAGTCTCTGAACTCTACTAGAGGGATGAACATCATTCTTCCAAAAGATATTCCCTCATTTGGTGTCGATGATGGTGGTGGAGGGCGTGTCTAACACGCCGGTCCAAAATCTTCCATTGGGTTGAGATCTGGTGATTGTGAAGACCATAGCGTATGATTCACATCTTTTAATACTCATCAAAACATTCAGTGACCCCTCGTGCCCCATGGATGGGGGTGTTGTCATCCTGGAGGAAACCACTCCCATCAGGATAGAAAATGTTTCATCATAGGATGAAGGTGATGACTCAGAACAACTTTGATTTGCAGTGACCCTTCCCTCTAAGGTCGAGATCACTAATAGGCGGTCCGGGTCTGAACCCAGACGCCGTCCTATCCAGACTTGGAACTATTACCGATAAAATATTGAGAATTATTAAATTTTAACAGAGTGTTTCTATTTTAACTGGTGCAGCTTTTCTAGTCTATACGGCACTGGTTTACTGGTCCAGGAAACTCACAGACCAATTGCATACATTGTAAATCATTTCATGTGATGCTACTCAGCCAATCAAATCTGTAAGTGAGTCAGAGAAAAGTAATTTCACATGGCGTGCTCTAAAAAGAGAGAAGTAGACAGCGAAGAATGGACAGACTCTTATATGTTCATCCTTCCCACAGACAGTTCAAAACCAGTTCATATGTTCCCAGACCGTGGCGATTGTGAAGCGCCACTATGAGACAAAGCACAAATCTTTTGAGCAAAGATACCCACCCGAATCCGAACTAAAGGCACAGAAAAATAAAAATGATAATAAATGAAAATAAACGATCAATCCACCAGAATCCTAACACATTTCAGATTTAAAATCCTGGCAGGACAAACTAGAGCTCACTTCTCCCACTGAACAAGAGAAAGTGGGGGAGTGTGAGATATTAAGAGGGAAAGAAAGAAAAATGAGGTGTTAAAGCTGTTCAATTGTTAAGATGTGTTGAGATAGTTTATTATAACTGTATATATAACTGGTTGAGACTGTTCAGATGTGAAATGGAGCTAAAAAAAAAAAAAAGAAGAAAAAGGGAAACTTAAGCTGCACCTTTTATTTCATTTTTATAAAATCAAGCACTTTACTTTAAGATGCACATTTTTCATAAGCTCTCTGTTATGTATTGTATTTTAAATGCAGCCCCTATTTAACTTTAAATGAGAAAAGAACATTTATTTATTATTAGAATACTTATTATTTATAATCTCTTCAGTTCAACGTGAAAACTGACAATAAATATTGTTGAAATATTATTTCTTTATTTCATTTGACAGTCAGTTGTTTACTACAGACATTAATACAACTACTAGGCCACTTTTATTATATGCTATATATATATATATATATATATAGTCTACTTGAATTTTAATTGAACACCCCTGCTCTAGGGGGTCAAGTGGAAAATGCCCCCCACAGCATAACAGAGCCACTGGATCCCTTCACTGTAGGGGTCAAGCATTCAGGCCTGTTCTGTTCTCTTGGTGAACGCCACACATGCACTCACCCGCTTGTCGAGGATATGATGAAAGATGACTCATCTGCCCATATCGCCTTTTTCCCACATCTCTGTAGACCAGTGCAGGTTTTTGCACCACTGAACTCTCAAATGTGCATTCATCTTTGCCACCCTACTATAACATCCCTCTCTATGTGATTGTCGACGGACTGTTCTTGCTGACGCGGTTTGTCCTGCGTCGACACTCTCGGTCACCTGAGGAGTTAAAAGTTGCTCTTCTGTTTTTCCTTACACATCGCACTAATGCACAAGCATCAGATGTTCCCCATCAACCACAATTTCTGACCATATTTACTGACGTCTGTCCCATTGTTCTAAATGTAGATGTCACTTTAGTCACTGTTCCTGTTGAATCACCAGACAGTTGAGCAGATCTTTTCCTTTTGCCATCTTGATACACAATCAGAATCAACTGGACCTGCTCAGCATTTTTATACATGCCGCAGATTGTAACATGCATTTATTCAGATTTTTCCTTTAATTCGTCACCTGTCTGTATATGACTTCTCAGCAGCCACAATACAGCTAAATCCACGGCATGTGTTTGTCGAATGCAGCCAGCAGCTTACGCTCATCGCACACATTTGCTCAAGGTCGCAGACAACAAAATGCAAATCGCAGCAGCACCAAATAAGGTCAAAATGCCTTCTGAAGGATCTGAAAACAAAACCTTACTATAGATAGATTACAGATCCTCTGCGTCAGCTATGGACAGGAAAGACTGTTTTTTTCTGTTGCGGAAATGGAAAAAGGGAGCCTTGGTGATAATCTGTGATGTGCTTGTCCAAACAGAGGCTATAGATTATAAGATTATTGGATGAATTTACACAGTTGTCAAGAGTTACTGTCACCTAATCAAACTGGTGTCTGTGTCGAGGCGGGTCAAAGACCAGCGTCACAGTTTCATCAGAATTTAGAAGCAGGAAATTTCTTTATGTGCAATTTTTCACAGCAGCCAAGCAGGCCAGAGTATAATCATCAGCCTGTTTTAGGCACATACAGCTGAGTATCATCTGCGTAGCAATGGAAATTAATTCTATGGCTGCAAATAATTTGGAAATATAAAGAGAGAAAAGCCCATAGCCCTCTTGACCCTTAGCAAAGGGCCAAGAACAGAACCTTGGGGTACTCCATATTTAAAATAAGAATATTTATGATATTTCTCTTTCAGATAAGGAAGATTTTGGGACAATATGAGCATTTGAAATGTACTAAAGCTCAAAATTTAGGTGTTTTTGGTGGTGTTTTCCTTTAAATATCACATTGAATTTCACTTCATCATTTCAATCCACCTGTAGATCAGAGGGTTCGGCTTTGGTGACATCTTCAAAGACCAGCCTATCAAGCTCAGACCTCGCTCCATGGAAGCGGACTCAGAGGGGGACAAGGTGAGACACACACACACACACACACACACACACACACACACACAAACTGCTCTTTCTTCACACATTTTTTGATACAGTAATCATTGTATTGTGGGGTAAGAAACTCCCAGTCACGGCTCCGCCCCTTCCTCTGTTTCAGTTCTACAGCACAGGAAGTGGTTTAATGTTGGCAGACACACGCACACACACACACACACACACACACACCCTGCAGAGATTTGGCAAGCAAAGCAGAAGTGAGAGCTCCACGGGGCTGAGAGAGAGAGAGAGAGAGAGGGAGAGAGAGAGAAGGGAGAGAGAAGGGGAGGTAATACAGTTTTTCACTGACGCTTACATATTCACACACACTGTCTCCTGCTGCCTACGCTGATATAGCAAAAGCTTCGTCCGTCTGTCTGCGTTTAACTGGAAACGGAGGAGAGGACGGTAGGGTCAAGCTTTCTCTTCCTCCCTTTCTTGCTCTCATGTCATTTTTTTTCATTCTCTTCATTTATTTGACTTTCAACCTCTCACTTTTCTTTCACTCTTTTTCTTTTCTGTCTGCTTCACGAGCGCTGAGCTGAGTGTGAAACGAGACAGTGTTGTAAATGTTGTGGGTAGCGTCGTCTGGCTCCTCGAGGTGAGATGAGAGTCTTGGGTTTGGTGTAGTTTGTGTTAGTTAAGAGGTGAAGTTTTCTAATAATAAAGAGAAAATAAGAAGGAGTCTGGGTTTTGATAACATTTTGTGTCTCTTGATGATGAAAATACAGTTTCAGAGGCTGTTTCATCCTACCAAGGGTAGATTTTTGGGGGGAAACCCCATGAAAAAAAGTCCAGTTTGTTGATATGAAATTAAAGGGTCAGTTCACCAAAATTACAACTACAGTAGGGATTTCTGGCCATGCAGAACTTTCAAGGTATCTCTCTTTGAAGCGTCTTTATAATTAAGTTGAACTAACCCTTTAATAACACAATGGACAGTTTCAATCAACAAAGAAGAAAAGCCCTTATTCTCGCATTGTGACGTGTGCTTTTTTTTTAGCTAATCCAATGGGATTTTAACAGGTTTATTTAGCTTAAGATACATTTTCTTCTTCAGTTTCTCAAAAAAAAATCATAATCAACCAATTTGGGGACACATGATGTTGCTATATCAGTCATCAGACGTCCCGTAGCTCCTGCAGACAGATGTGAGGGATATGTTTGTTCTGAAGGATGTTTGGCAGCCTGTCCTGCTGAGCGTGAGGCTGTTATGTTGCTTTACGGTGAGACTAGTCTCTCTGCTCCCTAATGAGGCTCTGGAGGAGGTGACAGCAGAGCTTCTCCATTCAGGATGGGGGGGGTGGGGGGTGGGGTGGGGTGGGTGTGTGGGTGGGTGGGTGGCGGGGGGGCCCTGAGTCATGCGAAGCCACGTCAACCTTATACTTAAACTAGAAGGTCAGCTGTGTGTGCATGGGTGAGTTCCCAGTTTGCAGCTACAGCAGTGTTCTGCATGGATGCTCAAGTGTATATTGTGGGTGCTGATACTGATTCTTCGGGGGTTGATTTCGTGTCCGTATTCAGCATCTTTCTCTAGGTTTTGTGTTTATCCTTTTACACACAGGGAAACATAGAATTTTATGTTTTGTAAGCCACAAATAAATCATATACGTAGCTATCATGACAGTAAAAGGAGAAGTTTTCAGTGTTTCCACCTGACTTTTTTTTTGCAGTGAGTCAAAGTCACTCAACCTTGAGATCAGTTGAGTCTACAGTTTAAAAAAGGTCTACTGTGTAATTTAAAATGGGGGTAGTGGATCCTTAAGGCCGGATTATTGACCGCAACTTGGGAGAACAAACGTCGCAAACGCGAAAAATGAAGAATATACAAAGAAAAACGTTTTACTGGTGATTAGCAGTGAGAAACTTTCATCATACAAGTTTTTACAGTCACTACCAATAAGGAGTATTTTAACTAACTTTTCATATTTTCCAACCCTGTAAGGGAGGTATCACCACTCTCCAAGTCTCATCAAATCCCCCTATGGTTTGAGTTATTGGAAATATTTGTATGCAGAGAAACTGCTGTGTGTTTGTGGGAATTTTTTGTATAATAGTGTATGGAGTTTTCTATCAAGTTGCATTGTGGGAATTGTAGGATCCAAGGTGTGTAAGTCTAGACGCGTACTAGGAACTAAAAGTCAGGTTGTCTCGGCCTCTGCTGCGTCAGTTTTGACCTTTTCTTTTTTTTTTATCTGTGTCTCACAAGCTTATGGAAGTGAAATACATAAATCATTTACTGGGTTAAAGTTGCGAGATATGGAGGATGTGGACTTGTTTCCTCATCAAAAAGGCTGAATAATTTTGTGTTTTCTGCATTTTAATGTCATAGCACGAGCAAGAAAAGGTTAGACAACTAAAAGAATCAATAAAAGTTACTTTATATACATCAGCAAATGTCACAACTCGTCGCTAAGTGGCTAGATTAGTGGGTTGTTTCAAGTGGACGCTGCACTTTCAACGGGTTGATGTTCACTTCCTTGTGAACGCTACAGTAGGGCGACTTCAGAAAAGTGACACCACTCCGTTAAACTTCCTGCCTCTGGTCACACTTTGCTCTGCAGGTGGAGATTCGGATTATGACACTGAAACAGCTGCGTGTATCGAGTTAACGTAACGTGTTAGTTTTGCAATTCAAGCGATCAGATACCTAGCTACTTTTTCAAATAAGTGTCTGTTACATTATTGTGGTGAACAGCGCAGAATGAGAGACAGGAAGCGGCTCTCAGCAATGTCAAACCTTTATTGACATACAACGCAGGGGGACAGGATCTCCAAAACACTAGTAAACACAGCTGTGGTAAAGAAATGTAACAGCCACCTCACACATGGTTGAAGCACGACAGGAAACGAGAGGCTGTCGCTAATCACCGCATCTCCCTGACGCATTTGCACCGTTTCTCCTCTGTTTATGCACCTATTCCTAACATGGCCCTCGTTTCCCATCATGCCTAGTGCTGGACTGGGTCGTTTTTTATGTCGCAAAATTCAGATTTGTTAATGTGTCGGTTCAGAACACACACATTGTCATTTTTGTGCTGGTTTACAGTTTTAACCATGTGTGAGGTGACATGTTACATTTCTTGACCACAGCTGTGTTTACTGCTGTGTTATTGAGATCCTTGTCCACTGTGTTGTATGTCAATAAAGGTTTGGCTCTCATTTCACACTAGGAGTCACAATATATAAACCTACATGCTCAAGATATCTCAAAGGGGTTAGAAAGGGGGAGAAATAGTTCTCAAGGGAAGCATTTTTAATTTTAATATGAAACTTTGCGTCACTATTTGCCTTTAGAAGCTATAAGAGGCCCAGCAGCATGTGATCCTCTCTGCGATGCTGTAATGATGTCTCGACGCTCGTAGCACCACATGGGTCTCATTAGGACAGAAGGAGAGCAGCTAAAGGGTGTAGAGGGAGGAGAGTAGTGGAGCCGGCGGGGGGAGGCGGTGCGGTTTTTCTCTCTCCCGGCCGAACAGAGCTGCGTGTGTGTTCGGGACAGACTGGGCCCTTTGAGTGTGTGTTTTTCCTGTGGAAGAACCACCCCGGTTCCACAAACACCGTCGAGGGATCCACTCCAGCCGGAAAACAACGACCCCTTTAAACCGTCTACACACACACACACACACACACTCCATCATCGAGTCAGCTTGTTGGTTTGTGTGCTAAATCCGATCTCATCTTCTCTCTAATTAGCCGGTTAGATTGGAGCTGCGGGACAACGCGCTGTTCACTGGAGAGTCATTATTTCCATTAAATTGTTGTTTTTATGAGAGTTTATTTTTGGGTTTTAATTTTTTTTTAACCCTTTTATTTGTGAAATTGGTTCATTTTTAGCGCGTTTTTGTTTGACTCGTCCTGTTTCATTTATTAAGATTTTCAAGTAATTGCTGTTTTATTTTTTATTATTATGATTTTATGTGAACACCAGATTAGCAACCACATTGTAGAAACTAATGAGAATCCAAATAAACAGAAAATATGATTTAAAAAAAAAGAAAAGGTTGTTGAAGGACATTTAAAAAAATACAAAATGTTATAATGTTGTGTTTGCCTTAACTAACGTTAAATAACAAAAATTGAAAAAAGTCTCTGCACACCTGAAAATGTGACAGGTGCATCAGAGGAAAACACAAGCGAGACAGTATGCAGCAGTTTTGCTCATTTTTATTCAAGTTGCCTCTCATGTATTAACATTACACTGGAGTCACAGATCCAAGCATCCAATTATTATAAACCTGGCAATCTTTGAAATAACAAAGAACAACTTTGGCCCTCTGGGTCTTTAAAAGATCACAGGGTAATTCATTTTTGGAAAATTGGATGTTTAGCTTGAGGCATGAACTGGGGCAGTGTTGCATTTTTGAGATCAGTTTAGTGATGTATCTTTTCACTTCTAATTCCAGCTAATTACCAGCAATTGTATTGTGATAAATTGTTTCTATAATGGAATTGAAGCAGCAGCAGGTTTTAGTGTAAGAACAGTTCATTGAGTGATCACAGAGGGAGAAATCTGTTGCGTAAGATGTCAGTTTATCACATTCTCCACCTCCACACCAACCACAGCTCAATCAAACTGGGACACGCTATTTTCTAGAGAGGTTGCATGTTACACTCAGGAAGTCCCAGTTTGAATCAGAACGGTCACACCAAAGACAAACACCACTCATTACAAAATGATATAAGTGCATGTGAGGGTGAGGTTTTAAAGCTAAACATCTTTCTGTCCGTCACTCAGACCAACGAGGGGAAAACAGCGAGTGTCACCGCTGACACCATGAAGACCGAACCTGACAGCAAAGCCAAAGGTGAGGTTATATCTTCAAAACAAAACACACACTAAGAGTTACATATCAACAGCCTCAAATCAAACAGTCCGATAAAAAGCCAAAGAAACCTTTAAAACTACAACTAACACAAAGCATACCACAGTAATTTCATCATTTCCTACCTTTCATGCAGAAGGTTTCCTTTCATTCCACTGTTGTTTGTTATTAATACACACTATTGTAATGTCGCTGTGGAAAACGTTTCCTTCAGGCGCTGGTGGAAAGCTTTGTTATCCAAGATCTGGGAGCTGGAAGTGGAAATTCACACAAACATGAATATTTTGATAATGTGAACTCAGTCGTCTCTGCTGTGTGTGATTTGAAGTAAATGGGATCAAACCAGAGAATGACTTAATCATCTTTTATGCTTCTTTTTGTATGTATTGTACAAGCTGTATAAAAGCCATGAGGTCCCAAAACACACATACAGTAGTGTGAATATGAGTCACATTATTGTGCAACCAAACTTACTGAATACATCATGATTGAGCTTTATTTATTTATTTATTCATTTATTTATTTTTTGTCTCAAAAGACAAGATTTATTTGTAATATTCAAAAAAATGTGTCAAATGTGATCTAAAAAATCAACACAAACAAAAAAAATCAGGGGAAAATTCTGCTTTTAAAAAACCTATTTAACACAAACATTCTATATTTCTGTATATTTTCTCTTAACTTTCTATTAATTGAAGATTTTCTGAGATGTCGTCACAAGTCGACTTTGTTTACTGTAAATTACTGTGATCAGCTCCTTGCAACAGGAAGCACAACAATTGAGTGTTTCCCACAAAAAAAAAGGATGTTTGATTTCCACGAACATCTATAAAAACTGCAAACATTGATTTTGTTACTTCTCTACTGTCTTGTTTTGTCTGTGTTGAAGTTTCTCGTTATGTTTTGTCTGACTTCGTCTTTAATTTGATTGGCTCTCAGGGCGGGAGCTGTGTAAAGTCCTCTTTCCGTATGAAGCACAAAATGAAGATGAGCTGTCAATCAAAGAAGGGGAAATCATCAACATCATCACCAAGGTCAGTCAGTATATTTATTATTGTGTTATTTTGTTCCCCATGCAGGTGTGTCTGCTGTATGTTTGCATCATTTGCATCATTTGATTTGTTTGTGCTGGCACAATTTGCATCCAGGTGCTCACTAAACACACCTAGAAAGCATTTAAATTACATTTCACCAAACATTGTCTGTCCAGGACTGTGCTGACGCAGGCTGGTGGATGGGGGAGATCGGAGGAAGGCAAGGTGTCTTCCCAGATAACTTTGTCAAGCTGCTAGAAGCCGAAAAAGAGGTAATTTTAGCAGAGAAGCTGTCTGATCGGAGTGAGTTTGGAAGTCTAGAAAGTCTCGAAGATACAGTTCATTCTTGAGGTGATGTTTCGTAACGTTTCTGTGTCTTCGTGTCTTTCCAGAGACCAAAGAAACCGCCTCCTCCCAGCGCACCGTCAGCCAAACACACAACAGGTAACATCCAGCGTTTCCTCTTCTCTTCTCTTGTATTTATATCTTCTGACTGACAGAGAAACACAGAGACTTATTAAAAAACAACAACAAACAAACAAAGCAGAAACCTGTAAACTCTGACCTGTAGAGAAAAGGCCGGACGTCAAGAAGGTTCCTCCTGAGCGGCCCGAGCACCTGCCACAGAGAGACCAGGATCGAGGTACATTCTAGACCGCTTCGGCCCCGCTCAGCCTACCGCGATCTGCTTCGACTCACTTCAGCTTCTCTCAGCTTTCTACCGATTGTACTGTTCACCTGACGACAGGCAGAACACTACAACTAACACACTTCATATTCATTTTTTGACCTTTTATTTTTAATTGCAAACTGAGCTAAAACTACAGAACATTAGGTCTCTGTCAAGAAACAAGTGCAAGACCAGTAGAAAGAAGACTTGAGGCATGTTTGTTGATAGAACAAAGCTTTGATTGAAGAAGCGGTGCCGACATCTGTCTGTGTGTAACAGGAAGTGATGGGCATTGTGGTTTCGATCTCGACAGACACTGGTACCGACATTACAGCTGCTTTCAGACAGAAGTTACCAATTGTCTCCGCGATGCTCTTATTATTTACAAAACTACGAAATAATTACTTTTTATTTGCAATTTATAGTTTGTGTTATTTTCCACATGGGTGTACTGTATATTAGGCTTTTATTTCATACAGAAAATGAGGGAAAAAGGGAAATAAATAAAAGCACAAAGGAGAAAAGCAAAGGGGAAGGGTGGAGCAAGAAGCAGATAAATAAATAAAAACTCAAAAGAAGTGGTTTTGAAGGGAGGCTGCACTTGAGTAAACACATGAACATGACTAAAAAAGGGCAAAAACTGTACGCAGTTTCATCATTTAATAAATAAATGATGTGGAATAAATGATTTCCATTTTTGCCATTTAACATAATAATCATGACCCCTATTTAACTATTTAAATTTTTTAAATGCTGCCATACTTCCAACCTGAGTAATCCACACTTGAATAGACAATGACAAACACATCATTTAACTCTGTAGGAAGTCACTTTATTCAGAGTTTTAAACATTTACAAAGTTTAAAACTGAAAGCAGAGTTTTCAAATGTTCCTGAGCTGTGCTTCCTCTACAAAAAAGTCAAATTTCCTAAATATTTTGATTAAGTTCATGAGTCAACACTGACATTTTGTTGTCATCTGCATCATCTATGATAATGATAAAGTGTGCAGCCCTAAAATAATCCTTCTTCTTTCTTTTTAAACAAGTATAAACTCCTGTTGTGTTTAGCAGCTAATCTAAAAACCTTCACAAATTGAATGAATTAATATAAATAAATACATTTTCTCATCCTATTGGCAGCTTTTCTCCTGTGGAAAATGAAATATTTGATTTCTAATCATAACATCACATCTCTTGCATCTCATAAAACAAGAACAGGCCATAACGATGCTTCCAAACACTGCCGCCGCCCCCTCGATGCCTGATCTTCTGTAGAACTGTTTTTCCTTCCTTTTCCGCCCTCGCAACACCTTGACGACCCAGGACTCTTCTTCTTTCTTTCTCCTTCCAACCTGCTTCGGCCCACTTTCCTGGGTCGGTTTCTTTTTGCCGCTGTGGCTCCTGCCTTCATCACTGTACTCCTCCTGCCTCATGCATGGCTGTGAGTGTGTGTGTGTGTGTGTGCACGTTCCCGTAGACGTGTGTTTTTCCTTTTGAACACCCTTGTGTATGATTTTTTTATATATATATATATGTGTGTGTGTGTAGGTGAAGAGGTGAAGGTTGGAGACATCCCCAAGCCCTCCCTCCCGTCTATCCTTCCCAAGAAACCCCTCCCCCCAAAGACAAGCTCCTCCTCCTCCTCTTCCTCCCAACCCCCGCGGCGCCCCGAGAGACCACCCACTCTAGCGTCAGTACACACTTATACACACACACACACACACACAGTCAGAAAACAGCCATAACCCCTGAGCGTACACAGGCTAACGTTGTTGTATGGTTTACCTGCTCAGGTGTGAAAGCCCAAAGTCTGAGGGCGGGGCTTCGACACCCGATTCTGCCCCTGACAGGTCACATGACGCTGGTGAGTTTGAAAAGTCGGGAGCATCGGCCAATCAGATCAGGATATGGTGCCTCAGTAGCTGTCAGAGCGCTCTCTCTCATCGGTGAGATTGAAGCAGCTGAGAATCAGGTGGTTTTTTTTGTGTTGCAGATATGGACTTGGACGCCGTGGTGTCGTCAACGGAGAAGCTGAGTCATCCGACGGCGTCACGGCCGAGAGTGACAGACCGCCGGCCTCGCTCACAGATCATCACACCTGTGAGTGTGTCATTATAACGTAGCTATATATAATCTGATGCTGTAGCCGTGTCCCAATTCTATCTACATGACATACTGAGTCATACTGAGTTTTTAGTGTCTCCACACTGGAAATGTGACAAAATGAATCAGATTACAGGTGAAAAACAGTTTTAAAAGTTGTTAATAGTGATGAAACAGCTGCAGGATAATTAAAGATCCCCTACAAACATGTTCAATTACCTCATTAAAATCCTTAAAAATACATCTCCTCCTTCTCCCTCATTAAAAAAACCAGAATCTATGAATATGTAAATATTGTTCATTTAAGAAGTTTAACTGCAGGACACAACACGTCTCCTACTTCACTGAAAAGTTCGTTCCCAGTGTTTGTGAACTGGAGGCTTCAAGTTTCCACATCACACTTGTGTAAGTTGTATACTGGACCGCGATTGGCTCCGAACTATTTGTGATGTCACACGTCATCCCTGCAGGTAAACAAGCCTTAAACTCTCAGCACATGAATGTGAAAACGAACTCTGCACAAACATCATTGTGCACAGCGAAGCTCAAACATCCGACTGAAGGAACAAGAAGAAAAAACATATCTTTGTTGTGTTGAAAGCTGCGGTTTGATTGATGTCCGTTGGATCACATTTGCATGACTTTCTGTTCTTACAAAATGATGAAGTGCAATGATGATATATGATATCTGTGTATTACCTGCAGAGACAGTAGACTATAATACATTTTCATAAACTGTAATGTAGATGAATGTATATTTACAGTAGTACAAACTCTCACAATCTGTAGTATAGAACTGGGACATAGCTGCAGTATTCAGATGCTCATTGGGTGATGATGAAGAGACATGTTGGTGTACTATGCATGTGTGGGAAACTCATTGTGCTGTTAATCACTGTGACATGAAGCTTAGTGAAGCCTTTTTTCTTCATGTGAGCAGAGGGAGGTGGGAGGAAGCTGCTTTAATGGATTATGACTGAATGTAAATTGTAGGATTTATGTTTATTTCCGTGTGTTTTGTTTGGTTGAGAACAGTTTGAGTTCATCTGTCTCATAGCTTTTCTTTACTAAGATAAATTTTCATTCAGTTATTTGGCTCTGTTGGGGAAAGATATCCGTCAGTTGATGTTTTGTGGTTGTTTCATTTCCTCAATGACGAAAATTACACATTAATCAGCTAATTTCAGCTTAAATCGAGTCTGTATCTGTCTGTTGAAGACCGAAGACGCCCACACAGTCAGAACACGTTTCCTCTTGTCCGTCTCTCCTGCAGTCTTCTCTGGCCAGCATCGACCTCGACGTCCCCGCCCCGGAGGAGAGGAAGGAGAGGGACCGACGGAAGGACGAGCACGAGTCTGTCCATACCAGATCTGTAGACGTTTCCCTGAGGAAAGGCGTTCCCATCTACTCTGTAAGACCTCCACCTGCACTGCACCTCCATGCTGTGTTGATTTTGTCCAGCAGAGGGCGCCACACCACAGATTTTCAATTCAAGCTTCTGAGCAGAGCTAAAACTACAGACTGTGCCTTCTGGTACAGTAGATGTTAATTTGTCTGTAGACAGATGACAAAATGACAAGATGGATGGAGATAATCAATATTTAGAAGGTTAAGTTTATATTTCATGCCGACAGAGGAGTTTCAGTAAAGAAGCATTCACTGATAATCAATAGGCAATACAGTTTTTCTGGGTTAAATTCAAGCTTTAAAATGTGCATGTTTTTCAGTTGGCAAAACAATCTCACCACAAGTGTGTAGCTGCTCTGGAGCTTTCAATTATATCACATGATCTTCCTCAGCATATAGAGTTTGCCCAGTTGTCATGAAATTGTAGATTTCCATTTTTTCTGAGTGCTTTAAGAGACTTCTTCTACATGTTGGCTTAAAAAATGAGACTGAAAGTTCATTCTTGACCTTCGAAATGACAGTTTCACATATACACATATATTTTAGCTATATATTCATAAAACTACCTGATTAGATCTGAGATGTATGAGGAGAATTCTTCAAATCAATGACACGTGTTTATTTCTCCATTTGTCCTCAGGTACCTGAGACTAAAGCACCTCTGCCCACCAAACCCTCTGTCCTGAGCCCGCCAAACAGCTCCGGCCATCGCCCCGCCTCCCCGTCTTCCTCCTCGGGTCTAAGCCCCTCCCCCGAGCTCCGGCATTCGCCCGTGACCCCGCCAACGCTGGAGGAACTCAGGAATCAGCTGCGAGACCTGAGGGCCTCCGTAGAGCTGCTGAAGAACCAGCACAGGTACACCAAACGTACCACCTGCATGTGTGTATTTGTGTGATACACATCAGTGACTGTGTAAGTCGTAACGCTGATGTGTTTGTGTGTTTCAGGCAGGAGATGAAGCAGCTGGCCAGTGCGCTGGACGAGGAGAAGAAGATTCGTCTTAGTTTACAGGTGAGACGTGACAGAGTAGATGTATGTTTGAGATTATTTTGTGTTTATTGCTGTGTTTTCTTTGCTCAGAATGAGCCCTTTATATCTACGTAGGGAACGGATCCTCTTCCACAGAGGCCGCCATGTTGCACCGCCATGTTTCTACAGTAGCCCAGAACAGACAAACCAAACACTGGCTCTAGAGAGGGCCTTAAGTGTGTTTTGCAAGTTTCGCAGCCACTGTAGGTTCTCCTACATGCTTGGAAGGGGAGGGTGAGGTGTGTTCAGTTGGTTGCAATATGCAACATCACCACTAGATGGCACTAAATCTTACACACTTGTCATTTAAGTCAGTTATTGAGTAAAAAAGGCCAAATTTTCTGGGTTTAATATCACTGTGAACTGAATATTTGGGGGGTTTGCACCATTAATTGGACCAAAAAGGCGATCTGAAGTCATCTTGGTTTCTGCATGCATATTTTTCAATATTTTCTGAGATGTTATAGACTAATCAGTTGTTTTTTTGTTTTTTTTGTTTTGTTTGTGTTTTTTTACAGATGGAAGTAGAGCACATAAAGAAGAACCTGGGGAAATGAAAGCTAAAGCATCCTTATCGTCGCACTCTGATTACCACATCTGAGGCCAGCACTCGAAAACATTCTCACTGCTGGCCGGGTCACTTCAGCCAAAACAAAAGTTTGTGCCAAACGATCATCAGGAACAGCATCAGCAACAACACAGCACCATGGAATCAGCCACCTTCCTTCCCCCATGACGCCGCCTTATCCTGTGTTTACTTCAGTATTTTATTTTTCTTTCAAAGAGGCTTCTCTGTTACGTTTACTGCTATCTTGTCGGAGCTTGCTGTGCCACTGGTACTGGCTGACCTCGGGCCTGTCGCTGTGCGTTGCCATGGTTACAGAGCGCTGACACGGAGCTGCGGCTGTCGTGGTGACCTCACTGGTACTTTAGTTCTCTGAGCGTGAAGGAAACTTGGGACTCGGCCTCCGTAGCCCGGTTGGTTCAGACGACCTCTGTGCTGTTCTGTGTCCACTCTGCGGCCTTCGCCTCTTATCTGTGTGTGCGTGCGCACGCATGTGTGTGTGTGTGTGTGCATGTGTGTGAATTTCCATCCATGTGATAACCAATTTTTGTTGTTTTTTTTTGCAACGTGAGACTGTTTTGGCTGGTCCTGACTTCTTCCACGGTCTAGTTTAGGTTTAGGATTTGGGTTTAGATGTAAGATTATGATCAAATCCAGATGTTTGAGGCACATCATTAGCATTACGGTAACTGTTTGACACACTGTGCTCGATGTTTCTATGGTGTACTGCAGGCGGGTGATTTTGAAGCATCAGCCACTGACATTCAGGCATATTTCCCCAATCTTAGACAATATCTCACTCTCTTCTTCATGTCATAAATTTCTAATCTGCAGTCAAATATTCTACCTGCTGAGAAATGAACATTTTAACCCATAAGCACATCAGGATTCTTTAGCTCTTTTAGCTTAAATAAATCTAACCAACATGTAAAGTTGTGATACTGTAGGTGCTATTTAACTGAATAGTCCGACATTTTGGAAAATACACTCACTGAGAGTCAGATGAGATTATTAATAGTGTCTTCTCATCTGACTCTAAGAAAAAACAAACAAAATGACGGACTGATATTCAAGACTGCACATTTGACATTTGACTGCAAATTAAAAATGTATTTAAAGTATGAATCAGTGCATGAATACACCTATTTATGATATTATCAACTTAATAATGCTGCCTTCTGGGAAAAAAACAACAACAAACGTATTACTTTTTTGACTTATGCACTTTTGCGCCACCTCTGGAAATCTTATAAAACAGCTGTGCTGGTCGCATCACATCCCCAAAAAAACACTCAAACCGAGGTCACCTGATGTTTTCCGGTGCTTCTTTTGGCCGTAGGGTGAAGGGTAAAGTTCGGGACGGAGTTTAAGGAATGTAGTCGGTGAAAAGTCCTCACAGGTGAAGGAAGAGAAAAATGTGTGTGTGTGTGTGTGTGTGTGTGTGTGCGTTTGTATGTGAGGTAGCATGTACGGCTGTTTGCCTCCCTTCCTTAAATGTGCACAGAATCTATGGCAACCCGTCACTGTGGCCTTCCTGTTTCTGACTCCAAATCTTTCTTTCTGTCTTTCTTTCTGTCTTTCTTTCTTTCTTTCTGTCTTTTCGTATGACAAGGAGAAAACTGCTACAACTGAGGCGACAAGTTGTTTTCTTGACTTGGTCCTTTCTCTCCAGGATAGTGATAAATATATATACTTTTATATTTCAGTGTAATAAAGATGCTATTATGTACTGTATGTGTGTATATTTTGTTAAAATGACAAACATGTTTGAACGGTAAGATGTGTGTTTGAGACCAAAAAAACAAAAAGCTTGAAACCAGACATTTTCAGGTCAGCGAGCGTCTGAGTGAACAAAAGGAGTAGTGAAAGTCCTGATTCAGTCTTAACGGCTTCTGCAGAACTCGTATGACAACATTATTTTCAGCATTATGTAACTTAAAACAAATACAATTCCAGTGAATATGTGTAACAAGACACCATTTCAATCAACCGTTCTGTTGCAAGAGTGTTTTTAGTCATCTAAGGGTTTGATACTGACAACATCTTTTTAGAAAAACCTTCAATTTTTACATTTTCATATAAAAAGTGCCAGCTGTATTAATGCCTATTAGAGCCTGATTCTGTGTCGGTGTGAAACAACATAAGCATAAGAAGTGTGAAAAGACATTATGAGCAACTTAATAAATATGTTGCAACAGGAAACAACAGTGGAACCAGAGGAGGTAAGATCAAGATCACCAGCCTTTGACTTAAGAGGAAAATAAGAAAACATTTAAAGGGGTACTCCAGCAATTTAATGCTGCACTTCCATAAACTACAGACATGAGATTGGTATTGATCTTCTCATCTAACGCTCAGCAAAAAACAACTTATTTCTCACAATGTGAAACTATTCCTTTAACAAGACCCAGACTCTGCAGCTCCCCTGGGCTTTACGGAGCTTTATAGTGAATTTATAGCAGGTTTGGTTCACTCTCATCACTCATAGTGTTGTTTGCAGCTGTTTTCAGAGAAAAAGCTATAAAAACCCACTGTACACTATCTGCTCAGTACCAAACGGTTGGTAGAGACCAAACAGCGCTCAACTCCTAATGAGATGATAATGTTGCTCTCTAACACCTAGATGTGTAAATAAGCAACTATTTGCTAACAAGTTCAACATATCAACTTAAAAGGTGATGATATGTCAGTGTTGTGTTCTTACCTGTTTTTCCGCTGCCCTCCAAGTGGCCAAAAAATCAGTTAATGCAGGATTGAGTCCCTAGTATAAGTCAAGCTCCCAAAAAAACTGGATCCTACATTTCCCATAATGCAACTCACTTATTTAAACCCCACAGCTCTAGTTTGTGATGACAGCTTTGTTAAAAATTGTAACTCTCAAGCTCAAACATACATAACCCTGATTTTGAACTATGGAAAGATCCCTGCAGAGCTGCAGAACACTGTATGTGTAAAACTGGCTGAGTGCCACTTTAAATCATCAATCAACTACTAACCAAAAGTTATTTTAAGATACATGGTAGGAAATAAGGTCTCAACAATTTTCAAAGCTTTTCTGGAGGGTGTTGGACTGACATTACAAATCCTCATTTACAACTGAAGATCCTGAAGTGAACATTAAAATCTCTTCCTTTCCTTTTAAGAAGTTTGAAGACTTGATCTTTATTCACTGAAGGATACTTCAATCCCTCCCATCTGATAAGTGTTATTTAATCTAGAAAGGCTCCACTCAGCAGTTGTAGCTCATGTGAATTAGCTGTTGTTGTCCAATCAGAGTCCAGTGCTACTACATGTGAGGATTTAAGTCTATTCAGCCTCTTTTAGATACATTTATCCTTAAGTAAAGTCAGTCAAAGCATCATTTTTATCCTAAACCATGAACAAATCATTTACATATTTCTCTCACTTCAGAATAGAAATGAAGGGAGACACTCCAATATAAAAAATGGTGATTATGATGATGTAGAAGAGAAACATTAAAAACCCTTTCTGTCCAGTAAGAACCAGTGCATTTACTGGTCCTGTTTTGGGAGCGCATGGACACATCTGTCAGGGTGTGATAGATAAATGGCCTCTGGCAGTCAGTGCAGCACATGCTGCCAGTGCGTAACGGATCCAGGCTGTATGGAGATACGGTTCCCCTTTTCTGCTGGAATATGCAATGGAAACAAAGAACAAATAAAGTGTTTTCTGGCTGTGATTTAAATTTGATTTCTGAGACAGCTTGCGCTTGAGAGTTGGTTCCGTTTTTCTCCACTTCAGGTGACATTTTAGCCATGAAAAGAAATAATTTTGCTGATTTGATTTGCTGTGAAGTGGAAATAACTGAGAATAACTTGGCTGCATGTGTCTTCGGGTAGAGGGGGGACCCAGAAGGACACACAGTTTTATATTTAGACAACCAAGAGAGACGGCGATAGCATTTCAGACGGTGGACGGTACATGAAGGTGGAAATCTCCCATTTGGCAAGAACCAAAAGAGAATAATTTAACTTCTGGATGCATTTCGATCCCCTCCCTCTTTCCACATCTCCTCCTCTCTCGGGGATCAGTAATCTAGTCGGATCCAGTCTGAGTGAAGCGGACTTCTTGGTGCGAGATAATCGGCAGATGATGTGAGTTAATGAGGCGGAGATGCGGGGGCACAAACTCAGACGCGCTCCTCTCCACCGACGACAGGTGCGCAACGAGTGAGCGAGAGGAGGACAAGACGGAGGAGAAAACAGAGCAAGGGAATTAACGGGAGGGAGAGGGGAAAGTAACCGGAGAAGGAAGGAGATAAAGCAATAACAATAGCCAGGCTCTCGCTATGGAAACGGGCCAGAGCGCACAGGTCGTCGACATGGGAGGAGAGCACTCCGCCGGTGTGTGCGTGGTGGAGCGGGACAGGGGCGAGATGTCCAGTCCCAGCCCGCCGGCCAAGCAGCGCTCCCTGCGGGTCGTGTACGTCCTGAACGACGGGCTGAAGTCCGTGATGGCCAGCAGCCCGGAGTCCGGAGCGTTGCAGTGTCTGCAGAGGGCCTGCGACGCAGAAAGCGCACTGCTCACCACCGTCACCTTCGGCAGGCTGGACTTTGGAGAAACATCAGTGCTGGATAGTTTCTACGACGCAGGTGTGTTTTTGGTAGTTTGTTGCAAAGGAACCAGCCGTCTAGGAGGTTAAAATTAGTTAGAGAAGTTAACGTTTTTACTCGCCTCGGTTACACAAAAGTTGTTTCAAAATCAGGGAAGCAAGTCCCAACTGCATGTTGAAATATAGTCTCTGAAATGCTGTTGAAACAATGGGAAATACTCACTGAATGCAACCTATGTCATGACCATTTAGTCACCAAAGTCATGCTGGGAATGTAAAAAATGTTTGGACGTATAAGTCTATTCTGCACTACTATCATAAGCTTATTATTATATTAACTTATCCTACTATAACTCAATATAAGCAAACTATAAACTCAACAAATAGCGTCAGGGGACTTGTTTGCTCTCTCTCATAATCCCACACATACTACCTATATCTACCTGATCATCGAACCTCGCACACACCATCATACATCATTATACCTAACAGTGTATGTAATACTGTTCTGCTGTGCATAAAATATAATGATTTTGAGAGAATTGAGGTATGTCAAAAGAAATTTTAATGAGAGAATAGTGGTGTGCATGAGAGAGAATATGTCAAAGAGAAAAGTAGGGCTGCAACTAACAGTTATTTCCATTACTGGTTGTCTCTATGAATCAATTGGTTGTTTGGTCTATAAAATGTCAGAAAATGGTGAAAAATCACTGTATCCCTAAAGGGGCAACCTCAAATGTCTTGTTTTGTCTCGACAAACAGCCCATAACCCAAATATATTCAGTTTACTGTCATAGAAGACTAAAGAAACCAGAAAATATTCACAGTTAAGAAGCTTAACCAGACAATTTTGGCAAGTAGTTGGCAGTTTATTTTCTACTGACCAAGTTATTGATCAGTTGACTAATCATTGCAGCTCTAGAGAAAAGTAGCAATACAGTGGTGGAATAAACACTCAGATCTTTTACTTAAGTAAAAATAACACAGTGTGAAAATACTTCTTTACAAGTAAAAGTCCTGCATTTAAAATTTACTTAAGCAAAGCTGCAGAGTTATTACCAGCATCAAAATAAAGTTATATTATTGGGTATGTTTTAAGATTATGGGTAAATTAGTCTTTCCATCGCTGTTATGATGTTTAAAGTTCAATAGTGCATGTGACATGAGCAGGATAGTAGTGTGTTTCATTCACATATTTCATCAGTCTGTCACCTTCATGAAAAGCTGCCGACACATTTTATAGCTCCTGTTCTGATTGGAGCCGTGAAACTAGAGCTTCTATCAAAAGTTTGTATTTGCCAACTATTTATATCAGGCTATGATGTTGTCCACACCTCTGCTGATACAAGTTTTAGTCTCACAAATACTTAGACCAGTTAAATCCAGTAACTGAGTGGAGCCAAAGAGCCATAAGATCAGATATTACAGGTTTTGTTTTGATGTATCGCCAAAGCATGACTGCAATATGTGGGTAGTTTGAGAAAAAAGAAAAAGCCAGTTGTTAGAGAGTTGAATCTTTTCACACCGCAGACATTATTTTGACTTGTCAGAGCAGGTAAAGCACAGGTGTAGTTGATAAAATGCATGCAGGCTGGAAGTGGTAATCCTGTATTTAAGTGTAAATAAAGTATATACGTCCATCTTAATCTAATATCTGATTATTAGATTGCTGAGCTCAAATGCATTCATAGCCATGCTAGCGACATGGCCTTAGGGATGGCAATGGCAGTATTTTTAAGTGGTCAAGTGACTACTTGTGTGACATATTTCCAGTTCTTGTCCCAGTACCTGAGTGCCTGTTCAAACCACAAGGGTGTGGAGGTTTATCAGAGCTCACTGGGACACACTGATTGTACATGGTGCTGTCAAGTTCAGATGATTTGTTGAAGTAGGAGTTGGATCAACCAAACAATGTTAGTCATAAAAATGTACGTTCAGGAGCTGAGAGGAAAAATACAAAGTAATTAAGTAGAGTTAGACTATCTAAGAGGATGTAGGTTTACTGTATATAAAAGAGACATAACACAATATTATTTTGAATGGTTTCTGTCTGATAACATTTAAGGATGGAACATAATGAATTTTAATATTTATATTGACAGTATTAGATAAGCGATATTAGTCTTATCAGTCCCAAGAAGAACAGATTAATTAATATTACGTGATAGCTGCACACTTAAGAGCTCAATATCAGGTGTGGATACTGGGATGGACCCAATGCCAATCTGTTGGTTGTCAGTCCACCACTGGTCCAGACTGAAATATCTTAACAATTATTGGATGGATTCTCATGAAATTGGATACAGACAGACATTCATGGTCCCCAGAGATGAAGCCTAATGACTTAGGTAATCCCATTAAAAACAAGTGATCTGTGATACTGTGGCCTGTTTCACAAAATTCACAACATGCAAGCTGAGATAATATCCTCTTGTGTTAATTTTTACATGTTTAACTAATCAAAAAAAACAAACAATACACTTGCGACCCATGGATAAGCATGTGTGAGGACTGTAGGACACACAAATTTATCTGCAGTCTGTGAGTGACAATCATTTATGAACACCCTTTGCGATCTGCATGTAGCAGTACTCGCAAATTGCTTTTATGAAACATAAATACAAATAAAGTTTTAAAAAATGACTGTAGCGCCATCATCAGGTCAGCATTTCACTCTGTACTATACATTTACAAAACTAATGACCTTCCCATCAATACAGCTGTGCTTTTTTAGTGCTAATTAGCAATTGTTAGCATGCTAACACACTAAACTAAGAGGGGAAATGTGGTGGACCTCACTTCTCCTAAACACCAGCTTGTTAGCATGCTCACATTAGCTTTTATAGCTCAAAGCTATAGCATAGCCTCACAGGGCTGCTAGCTTGGTTGTAGTCTTGTGAAGATGCTTTAACCAAAAATATTTTTCAATTTAGACTTGACAAAAATCAAAATAATCTTCATTGCCACCTGGAATAGATATGTTGTTGTTCCACTTGTAAAACACAGGATGTTTATGCCTACTCATGCACACTTTAAGTACATTATACTTGGATGTAGATTGTAGGTATATCATTATTGCCTTGAGATGAAGGCTGCCCCAGTAAGAAAATGTGTCTCTTTATCTCTGCACACCAGCCAATTCTTGTTTTCTTTACACACATCATTTGCTGCTATGCTGAGTGTTGTGTCTCTCCTTTGGAGTCTGCAAAACCTGAAAAATACAACCTCCGGGGAAAGATTATATTCAACTGTCTTTTTTAAGAATGTAAAATGCAGTTAGGGGAAAAAGGTAGAAACAACAAAAAGAGAATATAAATTATGACATTTTGCAAGCAAAGAGCTGCCAGCTGTGTTTTTGTTGTTTCAATCTGTCTATAAAAATATTTTTTTTGACAATTTATATTCTTATTGTTGTGAAATCCTTTGCTGACATTGCCACTTTTAATGAGGTCAGGTGCATAATAGCACACCCGGGTCTAGTAGTGCAAGTTTAATAAGGAGACACAAGCGAATGAAGCAAGATAATTGTTTATTATACAGATGATTAAGTCTTGTTAAAGGTCTTTGGCTTAATTGAGGGACATCAATCCTGAGCAGCAGCAAGATAAATCCCCCCATGGAGTCCAGACACTGATGGTGGTGGTGGTGGCTAATGACTTCCACTGAGACTGATAAGGCTGATGAAGTGATGAACTGATGAATCTGCAAAGGCTGAGCAGTGATGGGGGGAAGTGTTGGGGCCCACATAACGGCAACATTAAAGCACTAAAGGCAGAGAGGGAGAACACGTATTTAAAGAGACAGTTGCAAGATGATAGGCCGACAATGAAGGTGTGTCACCGTGCAATTGGATAGATGTGACCAGCTGATGTGAACAGCTGACGTCTCAATTGACACCCTGTGCAATGACAGCCAGGAAATTATGAGTAAGTATGTGTGTGTGGGGGGGGTGGGTGGGAATGACAGATGATTTGAGAAATAAAACTACAGACCTCAGCGTGCAAAACTTTCGCTAAAGTCTGTGTGGTTGAAGGAGGACGTCTCCTGCTTATTTGCACAAAGAAATAGATTGTATTTATGTCAAAATGTGACCTTAGAGACATGTGATTGTTGTCACCACCATGTATGTCCTCTTTGTTGTCCCATGATCTGACTCTTCTCCCTCCCTTCAGACATTGCGGTTGTGGACATGAGCGATGTATTTCGACAGCCCTCCTTGTTCTACCATCTGGGCGTGAGGGAGAGTTTCGACATGGCCAACAACGTCATCTTGTACCACGACACTGACCCCGACACTGCCCAGTCACTCAAGGTACACACCCACGCATCCCTTTTGAATCTGTAATCAGAGTTCCTGGATGCCATTCCTTCGCGCTTCCTTAGAACAAAGTGATCCACTAAGTTATTTACGGACTTGTGTGTGTGTGGTACAGTCCTGCGCTGTGCTGCCATGAGGGAAACAGCTGTTTCATGTAGTAATGTGGCAGTGTTAAGTGCTGTCCAGCCCTGAAATCCATTCTTACATGCTCTTTGTTTGATCTCCTAACAGGACATGGTTGCACAGAAAAACACAGTAAGTTTCTGTGTGTGTGTGTGTGTGTGTGTGTGTGTGTGTGTGTTCCAAAGTGATTTGTGTGCGCACACTGTATTATGCTATTTTTGGAATTATATTTGTGACAAGTGCCGTTCGTCATCTCAAGCACAAATGCATGCAGGAATGCTTATGCACATGTTTTCACTCTCTCTCTCTCTCTCTCTGTCTCTCTCTCTCTCTCTCACACACACACACACACACACACACACACACACACACACACACACACACACACAAAACATACATGACAGGCTCCTGAAATAGAGTCTTGTAATATAAGCAGCTATTCTTCCAAGCAACTGATTTGAATGTACGTATGATGTTTCTGTGTGTATATGTGTGTGTGTGTGTGTGTGTGTGTGTGTGTGTGTGTGTGTGTGTATGTATGTATGTGTGTGTGTGTGTGGAGTAGGCCACTTGTCCTCCAGTGTTAGGTTTTCCCTGGATTCAGTTGCCTCCAGAATACAGAGGCTCTGGATTGCGCAATAAAGTAGGTACCATGCTGCACCAAAGCATGCTGGGAGATTTCCTTACAGACTAATATTAATAGAGAGGAGAAGCGGGAGGGGCCGCTGGTTCCTGGAAGTGTTTTTCTCAAACGTTATCTGAGTCTTTCAGATAATGTAACAATGATATGGGTTAAGTTATGGCCATCAGTTTTGATTATTTCCACTTTGTTTATAAGTAGTCTTGTTTTCCGTTGTCCATCGTTTTGGCTCGGACGGCTCAATTATACAACAATACCCATGAGCCTCGGCCATGGTTGCTATGGAGCAAAGGCCAGTCAGCAGCAAATTCAAAACGTTTCGTCGCTGCTGTCGTGAACAAAACACGGCGCCTGAGTTGCTGAATTCATCCAGAATTGAACCAAAATTTGAAAACAAGTGAACTGATTGAAGCTGCAGATTCTGTTTTCAGTTTTCTCAATAATATGATCTTTATTTATTTATTATTTAAAAGAACTTTTTTGAGATAGACAACAAGTATACATCAAGTAAAAAAACATCTCGTGTATACAACTCGTATATATATATATATAAATACGCCAATGATACTAAAATAGTGAAAGAAAAGAAGTTTTTACATGAAAATGTTGTGAAACTTACAAGTTTTATATGTTTTTACAGCTTTTTGTTAGTACATTCAGCTATAGAATAAATGAATTGTTTGATATAGATAATCAGCTCAGAGAAATTTGTTTTTTGTTTAGGAATTTTAATTAATGAAAAATTTTAATTAAGCCGAAAATAACTAACATTAATCTTTAGCTTCTGCTGGCAGTTAGTGACGCACATCACAGAATTTCAAGCATTGTTATTGGATGTTTCTTGCCAAAAATGCACCTTGGGGGTCGTAGTTAACCGCTACCTCGAAATATTTACATACACTGGCTTCAACTTTTTATCAAATAACCAGATATTTTCTAACGCAGTTCGTTTTTTGTACTGATGGTCTGACCTGTAGAAATGCTCCAACTGTGAGCCATTACTTCTGGAACCAGAGGCACCTGAAATAGCTCCTCCCAGTTTGCCAGAGAGAGGAGGGGCTAAAGACTGACCCGCCTGAGGGATGTTGTGTGAATAACCAGTGCACCCCCCACCCCCCTTAACAATGTGCAACTCACAAACTGCCAAAGGATAAAACGAGTTTGACACTCTTGACCTTCTGCGGGCAGAGGGTCATGAAAATTTATGATGCTCTGTTCCGCCAAGGAGGACGTCGTGCTCACATTTCCCTCATTCAGAAAAAAAACTTCAAAGCGAGGTTGAACTTTGGTAGAGGTAGATCATCTTTATCACTTAATCCTGTGTTTGATGAAAAGGAAACGGAAAATAGCATGAATATGAGTGCAGTGGCTTGTTTGTTCAGTTCAGCTGCTTCCCTTTAAACCTGTGTACTACTGATTGCTTGACTTTTACCATTTTGTTAGATTTTGATGAATTTTGTCAAGCTGTTCCACTGTATGTAAATAACCATGTACCTGAACCAGAAATATTTCTTTTAATTTATGAAAATTCAGTCTATTTTTAAAATTCATTAAATGACAGAATATTTTGTACCTCAGCCCAGATTGAAGGATGTTTCAAAACACCTGTACCAAAGCAACCTATGTAATTATAGGAGTGGTAATCTCAACACTTGTATTAAGAATTACTGATAGTTTAAAAATAATGTTACATGAATGAAGGTGACAGACAAGAATAAATCATACTTATCCTGTGTGACAAACAGCGAGTGTGAATAAGTTTCATTTTCTTAACCACAATGCAGTTTAGTATGCATGGAAAACAACAATATGGATTATTTGTGCAGATAAAACTCTGTAAATCAGAAACACAAGACTGGATGAAGAATCATATCGTCCAATGCAGAAGGAAAGTTGATGAGAAAGAACAGAAGGAAAGAGAATAAAAGAAGCAATACAAAGATGTGGAGTTGCAGTGTGTATTTGTGTGTATTAGTTCCCGCCCTACTGGATATTTAACAGCCGTAGCATTTGTGCTAACCTTTGCTGATATCACGATACCATCGAACAATCTCAGTGATGTGCCGATGCGCTCCTCCTGATCCTCATTAATCATTCTAATCCCTACTCTCTCCTTCCCTTCGTCCACTTACTGTCTTTCTCCGCCTGGACTCCTTTTACGCCTGGCATCATCCTGCAGCATGTGTGTGTTTATCTGATATACAGCCGGAAAAAAACTGACACCAGGCTTTTAAAAGTCCCTCCGGTACTCACACTGAAATCAAAGTGATCTTTTTCCTGATGTAAACTAACTCCCCCGCCCCCACCACCCTCCCCCTCCTCCTCCTCCTCTCTCTGTCCAGGCATCCAGTGGTAACTACTACTTCATCCCCTACATAGTGACTCCTAACCATGAGTATATGTGCTGTGAGAGCGACGCCCAGCGCAGGGCCAGCGAGTACATGCAGCCCAGCTGGGACAACCTGCTGGGGCCGCTGTGCGTTCCCCTGACCGACCGCTTCACCAGCCTGCTGAAGGACATCCACGTCACATCCTGGTAACACACACACACACACACAAATACACTGTCATGCACAAGTAAAAACAGAATTCACACTTTTCTTTTTTTATCTCATTAGATATTTTTTGAGTCTCATTAGATTTTTGTCTTTTATTTGTAAAAAAAAAAAAAAAAGAATTTTTCTGTGTTCAACAAATGAAAACTGGATTTTGAAAATATTATTTGTCCTGTGACGTGAACGCTCGTAAGCTGTAAACATAAGAATCTTTTCTACCTCTATGACGTGAATGCAGTATTACCTTTTTTTTTCGCTTCCTTGACAGGTGCAATATAAGAGCAGTCTGTACAGTGTTAACACCTGTGTGGGTGGATTATAGTTGTGCAGGGTATTTAAATTTTTCCAAACAACTTAATGCATGTTGGATCACTAGTGGCTCTTTTGTTGCAGTGCTTTAGTGTCATGAGGTAGATGTTTCTTTAAAATATGAAAAGGGTTAAAGATCAGTCTTGAAACTGACGAGCAGCTCATGTCTTTACCTGTCATCGTTACCATCACGATTATCAATGTCATCATGAGACTTTTTTATCTCTTCCTTTAAATTGTCTGTCTCCTCCTCCTCCTCCTCCTCCTCCTATCTCTCCTCTCTGTCTGTCTGCTGCAGTGCCTCCTTTAAGGACACCCTGCTGAATGACATCAGGAAGGCCAGAGAGAAGTACCAAGGAGAGGAGCTGGCGAAGGAGCTTTCCCGCATCAAACTCCGCATCGACAACACCGAGGTCCTCACGCAGGACATCGTCATGAACCTGCTGTTCTCCTACAGAGACATACAGGTACAAACACACATGACGCGGTCTTAATTAGCAGAACGACTGACATAAACAGCACCGTCAGAAATCATACCAGCGTATATTTGTGAAAGGTGTGACATTATTTGTCCTTATCTTAGGATTATGACGCCATGGTGAAACTGGTGCAGACGCTGGAGATGCTGCCAACTTGTGATCTGGCCACTCAGCCTATGATCCAGTTCCACTACTCCTTTGCTCTCAACAGGTAACGTCATGCCTCCGCTGGATTCAAGCTCAAGTCTGGAGCAGGATCCAAGAATACTCTGCCAAGAGGAAGCTTTTACTGCCAACTTTTAAGCTCCAAGCCAAAATATACTAATTTTCCCTCATGAGCAAGAAAGAGGAATGTGCCCGTTATTTTTAGGTTTTAATGAACTCATATTCTGGTCTCTTTTTAATGCAAAATTAATAATATCTTGACTATTTTCCCTTTAAATTCACAAATGATAAAGTCACATTCCCTTTCCACTGCTTGAATCAGCCACTTTACTTTAAGCACAGCCTCTGTTTTTGATAAGGTAAACATTATTGATCCCTCACTTAAGGTTTATTAATTTTTTCCTCACTTGTAGTCAAAAACCAATAACGGCTGTGCCCAGACATGTATACCTCTGTATGTGCAGCTGAAGCCAAAATACAAACCATTATATGACAGATTTTGGTTCTTTAAATGTTTTTGGCACAATTTTCCCCAAAGCAAAAGTAACACAGTCACTTCGTTATAACTTAAGAAATAAAATGTGACACAGCAGGTTTTAATGTATAAATCTGTACGTGTGCAGGAGAAACAGTCCTGGTGACAGGGAGCAGGCTCTCAGAGTGATGCTGCAGGTGTTGCAGTCATGCGAACACCCGGCGCCAGACATGTTCTGCCTCTGTGGACGGATCTACAAGGACATCTTCCTCGACTCGGACTGCAAAGACACTAAGAACAGGGACAACGCTATACAGTGGTGAAAAAAACCACACACACAATGCACCTGAATGCCTCTTCATGTTTTGCTCTTCTCCTATTGATTCCTCTCATAACAACTTGATGCTTTTTATATAATTAAATCCCACCTCTTTGCAAGCAGAACTCACTGCAAAGGGTGCGGTTTGAGTTAATTCTGAGTAAATTTCCATCCATTTATTTGTTTATCACCTCTTAGGTACAGGAAAGGTTTTGAGCTGCAGCCTACCCTCTACTCTGGTATCAACCTGGCCGTCCTCCTCATAGTTGCTGGCCAACAGTTTGAGAGCTCCATTGAACTGAGGAAAATAGGTGAGAGG
The DNA here is from genome assembly GCF_910596095.1 of Thunnus maccoyii. Lineage (NCBI taxonomy): Eukaryota > Metazoa > Chordata > Actinopteri > Scombriformes > Scombridae > Thunnus > Thunnus maccoyii. Next base: position 6,943,975 of record NC_056553.1, on the reverse strand, counting down.
GTCCTTCTGAACTTGACACCCCTTTGATCGTTGTTCAGCCGCACACACACACACAGGCACCGAGTCCAGCTGGAACAGTCAACATATCCTCAATGGGCCATTGTTCACAGCCTTTGCTTCATTTGTCTGCGCCAAACTCACTTCAATCAGGAGAGACTTTGATTTGTTTTTAAAAGTGAACAATTATTTTTTTATCGAACATGCATGGTAGATGAAAGTGAGAAGTGTTTGTCGATTAGACCCCCTTGTGATGTCATCATATTTATAAAGGAGGAAGTGAAGGTGAGAGAGAATATCAGCTGATACGAGAGCAGGAGAAACGAGGGGGAGAAAGAGAGAGAGAGAGAGAGAGGAATGAGATGAATGAATGAGTAACAGATAGTCTTCGTGTTTGAACTTACACTGAGCTCCATTTCACTTTCAGAGGTGTTTGGGTTCAGTTTTATGGAGCAGAGTGGCCGATTTGTTTTACGGCTGAATAGTTTTAAAGAGCTGGAACGACTGTAAACTTGTGTGTGTGTCGGCATCAAGGTTAAAACCAGCATAAATGTGCACGTCTAAGTTATCTATTAACATTGTTTCAACAGCATTTAAGTGTTTATATTTCAATGTGAATTAGGAATACATTTTGAAATATAGTCACTGAAATGTTGTTGAAACAATAGTTACATCTAGATGTCTAAAAATTTCAACTATTGCCATATACCGTATATGACAGTATGTTGGACGTTCAAATACATACTTGTGATTCACTATGAAGCAAGAATCCCTTAAAATACCATTAATTACTCCATAATTTACCTATGTTTAGTTTTAAGGGGTTAAAAACCCTTAAATCTAGAAAATTAGGGCATTTTAAGGTATAAATTAAGGTTTTTTTATGGCTTTTGCAACAATTTAAGAGGTTTTGCCCCTTAAAAGCACCTTAAACTGTGCAAATAATCCATCAAAACACCTATTTAAATACATTAATAATCCCCTTAAAAACCTATTAATAAATACCTTAATTCAATCATTATTAATTGGTAAATTATTGTAATTTTAAGGTAAAATTTAAGGGATTCAGTTTCATTGGATTGGATCAGTTTTTATATGTTCATTGTTTGTGTTGTGTGTTGAAGAATGATATACTGCAAGCATGCTAAGGGTACTTAGTTGCTAAACTAATCAATATAGAATAAAATAGATCTGTTAGCCTGGTTACAGTATATGTTCACACTTTTTCCCCACTCGTATGTCTTAGGTGTGAGGTTGAACAGTCTGCTGGGGCGCAAAGGTTCCCTGGAGAAAATGAATAACTACTGGGACGTGGGCCAGTTTTTCACTGTTAGCATGCTAGCTAACGATATCCCTAAAGCTACTCAGGCTGCCGAGAAGCTCTTCAAACTCAAGCCACCTCTCTGGTAAAGACGTTCATATCATTTTTATATTTCTGTATTGTTTTTATACAGTAGTGTGGTACATCTTGGTACTGACCAAAAAAACATTTTACGGTCTGAAAAATATATTTAATCTACTTTATTTCCTAAATAACCCAGTTAATAAATTAAATATATGTAATAGCTTATCAAAATAATTGTGTTTTAGCCAGTCTTATATTCTCCATTTTCAAATACCAGTGGCTAGTTGACCACTGGGGCACTTAGGAAGCTCCGATAATTGCCAGGTAGCCAAATCACATTTTGAAAAACCCATAATTTTGCCTGGTTATATGTATAGTAATGACACAAAAATCCAAATAATCCCCAACAATGATTTGGATATATAATCATCATACCCTTTTTTTTAATGCAGACACGTTTATGAGTTAGATCCACAAGATATGATATATTATTAACCAGTTCCTCTCTTGTTTCCTTCTGTGTTTTTTCTTTCAGGTATTTGCGGTCGGTGGTGCAGAACCTGCAGCTGATCCAGAGGTTCAAGAAGCAGACAGTCGAACACTCCCCCCAGCGGGAGAGACTCAACTTCTGGATGGACATCATCGTTGAGGCCACGCAGGGCACCACCAATCGACTGCGGTTTCCTGTACAAAGACACGCGCATACACACTAAAACATGTTGGATTAGATACTCAGAGATTCATGCTAACACATCTGTCCGTTATTGTATTTCTCTTTCTGTTTCAGGTGTTGATTCTGGAGCCAACTAAAGTGTACCAGCCTTCCTATGTGTCCATTAACAATGAGGCTGAAGAGAAGAATGTCTCCATCTGGCATGTTTCTCCGGCTGAGACGGTCAGAGCATCATCTTCTTGTCCACCTGTCCTTCTTCTTCTTTACCACAGTATTTCATAGCATTGCACACATGCACATTTATCCAAAAGTGATGCTCCCTACCTCTGTTCCTCATCCATTTTTAGATTTTTAGACTATGAGACTATAATAGTGATCTCTAACACTTCAGTCCTGGTTGAACATGTGACCCATCTGAGTAAATGTGAATAATGTGTTACAGAAAGGGATCCACGAGTGGAACTTCACTGCAATGTCCATCAAAGGCATAAGGTATGAAAATGCAAGTCACTTTGGACAGATTGTGTGTAGTTGCTTAAATATTTAGAAGTTACCTGACTGAGAGAGAGAAGAGGGACCCCTTATTTGGGTTAATTGTAGCAGAAGAGGTGTTATGGTAACTCTTAATTATGAGCTAAAACGTCACATGAATTTTAAAATTAATCATCATCATGTCAGAGTTATATCCTGTTTCAGAAGACCAAAATACATGAAAAACTGTTATCACTTGTACAGTAAAACGTTTAATTGAGGGTTTTAGAGTAAATTCAAAGTTGATATCACACAGAAAAGGACGTACTGTAGTTCTTTTCAAATGTGACAAGATATATCAAAAAACAGCGAGAAAAGGGAAAAAACCCATCTTAATTTAACCTGACTCTTCTATCTGTAGTATCAGTAAGTTTGATGAGCGTTGCTGCTTCCTCTACGTCCACGATAACTCCGACGACTTCCAGATCTACTTCTCCACTGAGGAGCAGTGCGGTCGGTGAGGACACACACCTCTAGATGTGTCTGTGTAGGTGTGTGTGTTTGTCTGTGTTTGTGTTTTGTACTGTATCGTGTGAGTGATGGAATCGCAACATGACCTGATGGCCGTGAACTAGAAATAAATATGTTGTAATACGTATGTCTGGTTGTGCGTTTCAGGTTCTGCTCCATGGTGAAAGAGATGATATCTGATGGTACGGGGAATGCTGTAGAGCTAGAAGGGGAAGGAGACGGAGATACACTTGAGGTCAGGATGTGTGTGTGTGTACAGTAAATACATATCTTTATAGTTTATAATTATTGACTATGTTTGGGTATTCATCGTTATGTGTGTGTGTGTGTTACAGTATGAGTATGACACCAATGAGACAGGGGACAGGGTGGCGTTGGGGCGGGGCACCTATGGCGTGGTGTACGCTGGGAGAGACCTTAGCAACCAGGTCCGAATCGCCATCAAAGAAATCCCTGAGAGAGACAGCAGGTAGGTGTGTGTGTGGTTGTGTGGAAAAATGATGACATGGTCCAGTGTTACCAACTATTTTCAGTGGCTAAAACCTGCCTGAAAAGTTGCTAGATGATGTCACATGCTAATTTGCATATCTGTGACGCCATATATATATAGCTCATTCATGTCTCTCTCTGGCTGATGATTGGACCACTGAATGTGCTGCTGCTCTGTCTCACCCACTGAACACAGTCAGTCCAGAGAGCCACATTAGCACTAATTCACTGAGGAATATTGGAGACTAGAGCTGCAACCATTAGTTGGTTCATCAATCATTTGGAGTCATTTTATAAGAAAAAAATGTCCAAATTCTTTGATCCAGTGTCTCATATGTGAATATTTTCTGGTTTCTTTAGTCTTCTATGACAGTAAACTGAATATCTTTGGGTTGTGGACAAAACAAGACATTTGAGGACGTCATCTTGGACTTTGAGAAACAGTGATCAACATTTTTCACCATTTTCTGCCATTTTATGGACCAAACAATTAGATTAATTGATTATGAAAATAATCTTTCATTGCAGCACTATTGGTGACTCCCTCCAAGGAGAGGAGTTAAGGTCTGCACAAAAATTTGCTAGATTTGATGCTAGCTGCTTTTCTGAAAAAGAAAAAAAAAGTGGCTAATGGGGTCTTAAAAATCATCAAATTTAGCGAGAAAGACGTTAAATTGGCAACACTGACCTGGCCAAAGTTGAGCCTGTTCCACGTTCAAAAAGCTGTTGAATTTTTCTTCTATGTTCTTATTACAGAATTGACTGTTTGCTAAGATCCACCTCCTCAGTTACCGTTGCTTCGTCTGTCAAGCTGCCCGTTCTTGCACATTCGCAGTAATAACTGGCAGGTTTAGCTAATGCTAGTACTTGAAATTCTTAGTCAATCAATCGGTTAATGGTTGATTTTGCCGGCTGAAATGTCACTGGCAGATTTGGCAGTTGTAGCTAGCTAGCGAATTAAGATAACGTTAGTTGTTTGAGAACTGGCTGACTTTTTAATGTTTCCAGATGACTTGTTTTAAAATGAGAATCTTATAAAAGGATCTTTAATAAACACATAACTAAAAGACCAAGGCTTGTTCTTCTGATATTATAAATGTGATTAGGAAAAATATCAGATCATATGTTATTTGTTTAACTGTTTAGCTCACATTTGCTCGTATTTTCATATTTCAAACACTATATTTTCATTCTTAACATTAGAAGGGTAAAGGCTTTTAGGGTGAGGACTAACCAGTGTGTTTAAAAATGGTAATATTACTTTGGGTAACATTTTTGCTCAAGTGTAAACGTCCCCTAAATCCAATAAAGAGCAGGACAGAGCTGCTAACATTCCCCTACACTATGATAGATAGTGTCATAGTGTCAACCTTGTGTCATATTGTTTTCTTGGCAGTAGCTTAAAGAGTAACTTAAAACCAGATGAGATTAAAGGTTAAGAGATAGTTGATACTTCACAAAATCCTTCAGAGACGTTGCTTGTACCAGACAACTGTGTATAGATGATAATGTGAAGCAGGTTGATGCCGTAACAGATTAAGCACGATTATCAAACTTTACCCGCATAAATGAAGGGAAAAAAGTGTTTCTCTCTTTGTCTCTGTTTCTCTTTCTCTGTGAATCAGGTACTCTCAGCCTCTTCATGAAGAGATCGCCCTTCACAAGTACCTGAAGCACAGGAACATTGTTCAGTATTTGGGCTCTGTTTCTGAGAACGGATACATCAAGATCTTCATGGAACAAGTGCCTGGAGGTGTGTTTGTACAAGAGAGGGAAAAGAGATCATGGAACAGACAGAGTTATATGTACTAATACAATCATTTTGTGTGGTAAGAAAGAAAACCGTTTACTCATTGTCTCTTGCTATATAAAGTACACTATAAATGCTATAAAAGGCATTCAGTTGAGGCTCAAAGAGAAACAAAAAGAGACGATGATGGACAGATTTTCTATTACAGAGATCGATTCTTGTGACCTCTTGGTTACCGGGCGGTCTCTCTAACTGCTTGGTCATCTTCCCATTTCATGATAGGTCTCTCCTTTCTCCAGGAAGCTTGTCAGCGTTGCTTCGGTCTAAATGGGGTCCACTGAAGGAGGCGACAATAATCTTCTACACCAGACAGATCCTGGAGGGGCTCCGGTACCTGCACGAGAACCAGATCGTCCACCGAGACATCAAGGTACATGGAAATTTGTTGGACGGAGGTCAACACCTTCTCACAACAAACACATCTGTGGTGCATGGTCACTGTGATGTAGGGATGAGTCTTTCTTTTCATTGAAGCTTCAGGCAAGATTTTAATAAATTACACACACGCCTGACTTATTTGGGACACCTGATGGAAGGGTAAATGAGATATAAAGCGCTAAAACTAACGATTATTTTCAATTGTGATCAATCTACCGATAATTTTCTCAACAATTTTCAATTTTCAGTTTGACATTTGGTCTATAAAACATGTGAAAACAGCGAAAAAAGTCCATCATAGCATCTCAGATTGCCTGGTTTGTTCAACCAACTGTCCAAAATCCAAATATATTCAATTTACTAGCACATAAGACTAAGAAAACCAGCAAATTCTCACAATTGACTGGCTGTAACTGGGGAATTTTTGACATTTTTGCTTTCATATGATGATTAAATGATTAATCAATTATCGTAATAGTTCAAAAATAGCTGCAGTTGTAGTTATATAAATATGGGCTTTTGGAACTAACAAATTGTGTTATCAAGTTCAATCATGATGTGCAGCTGTATGGAGGAGGATGACTGTATGTTCTCCTTTTAGACCTTCCACCAGACAATCGGCCTTTTTCCTGGCAGACATTCTGACATGTCATAGCAATTAAAACTCAGGTATAAATTATAATTATATTAATGATAGTCCCAGTAAGTCCCAGTAAGCGATGCCAGCGAGCAAGCATGCATAATAGCCATAGACTAGTATAAAAATAGTAATAGCTAATAATAGTAATAATAGCTGAGCCCTGGAGCTGGTTTATTAATTCCACCTGTGGTTTACCTGTTTTACCATGACGTGTCAAAATGTCGGCTCAGTACAAAGCCTCGCTGGGTGGGAGCCATCAGTAACCTCATTAGTTACACCTGTGTTCTTCCTGCTGTGACAAGTCAAATGTTTGCTGTATGCGGACGTTTTGATTTTTCAAGAGCAAAGATTTCTGAACACCGGCGTCCGGGAACACTAACCTGTGTGTGAAGGTACAAAGTGCAGCTTTCAAAACCCAACGCTGATGTTTAACCATCATTCTTCCACTATTGGAAACAATAAGAAGCTAAAACACAAAACAAGTCCACTTCTGGCCAGTTTATAGTCCGAATATTATAATTTAATCCATCTTTCTCTTTTTTTTCTGTCTGTCTGACTGTTTCTCCATCAGGGTGACAACGTGTTGGTGAACACCTATAGCGGCATTTTGAAGATTTCAGACTTTGGTACTTCTAAGCGGTTGGCTGGAGTCAACCCCTGTACAGAGACATTCACTGGTAACTTGTGACCACTTCTTGCTACAATCACAACCATTGGTGTTCTTCAAATATTGTTCATTTATTCCTTATTAGCAGCATTTCCCAAGAGTGGCCTTTAAAAATCTACTCATAAATGTCTCATGAACACACTGCTCAAGTGAAATGTTTCCTACTAGAACTTTAAGGAACATCTGGTGAAAATTAAATTGACATCAAATTCCTAAAATTTTGGGGGGGAACAAAGGGAAAGTTATCTAAATCATTTGGGGAAAAAACACCTCAAGAAGCTTTACTAAACAACTTGTCTGAAACAAAATGGATAAACTGCTCCAGTAATGGATTACAGAGAAACTACACACATGACAAATCCAGTTTGATAAAGTGCCGTCATTCATAAGCAGACAGTAATTCAGTCTGCTAGCTGCATAAATGGAATCATAGAAATGCTCCCGTCTCAGACTATGAGTGTAAATATCAAATGACCCTCAAAATGTCAAGAGGCACTATCAGCCTCTATGGAAACACTCAGAGGTTGCATGTACGAACACACACACACACACACACACAGGGGCACACACATTCATTGGCCATCTGGTCTTCTCCAGCTGCCAGTGAGGTGTGTAATTACATTATCTAATCAAGCAGAGGCAGAAGGGTGTTTATCTTTCATTAGCAGGTGTGTGTGTGTATGTGTTTGTGTGTGTGTGTGTATGTCCTTATCTGTTTCTCCTCTGCTGCTTCCCTCACTCCTCTTTTCCTTTTTATAGCTCTCTCTGTCTCTCACTATTTACATCAGCCAGACCACGAATGCCAAATCTGCTCAGAATTACTGACTGCAGACGAAATACTTAGAGACCAAAGGAAACATAAATTATTTAATGAGTGAGAGCTCACATCCTGGGACGTAACATCTCTTCTTCAGTCTTTTGATCTACTTCAAAATTTGTTGAATTTTTTTTTTTTCCTGTTCTGTTAAAGCTCCAGATTTTAAAGGACAGGTTTGCAGTTTTTTCAAGTGTGTCTTAAAACAGCAGTCAGGTGTCCTTATGAATACTAAAAATGTTGTTCATCCAGTCTATTAAAAGATCCCCTTCAAATGTGATTTCAATGTAAGTGATGGGGGCCAAAATCCAGTCATTTTGGGTAAAAAATGCATTTATCTGAAGCTTAAATGAGGCTTCAGTGGTCAATCAAGTGGATATCTGCCACATTTACAGTCTTTCTAGCATCAAATGCCCTCTGTTTCCTCGGACAGAGTTTCTCTGTTGAGCTGCGATGGATGCATAGTAACAAAAACAGGGACTTTGGCATTAAAAAGACTGCAACATTGAAAGATATCTACTTGGTTTGACTTGGTTTTAGCCCTTAGGGGTCCAAGTTTGGAATAGACCTCCAGTGAGATAAGCAAAGCTCCAGTCTTAGCCACCTGTCCAGAAAGACACACATCTACTGTAAGATTTATTGACACTCGTGCTAAATGACCTGATTGCCTCTTCTTATCTATAAGGAAAGATTTCAAGGTTACTCTCTGCTTCTCTGTCTGCAGGTACTCTGCAGTACATGGCTCCAGAAATCATTGATAAAGGCCCTCGAGGGTACGGGGCCCCGGCTGACATCTGGTCCTTGGGATGTACCATTATAGAAATGGCCACTGGGAAACCCCCGTTCCATGAGCTGGGGGAACCACAGGCGGCCATGTTTAAGGTTTGCATCCTGTAAATCTTTTGTTTGATCTCCAAACTGTCTGTCAGTCGGTTCTTAACGAGCATCCAGGCCATGATTCCTTGGTGTAAATCTGTGTTACAGGTCGGTATGTTTAAGATCCACCCAGAGATCCCAGAGTCTTTGTCGCTGGAGGCAAAGTCGTTCATCCTGCGATGTTTTGAGCCGGACCCTCACAAGAGAGCCATCGCCTCCGACCTGCTCAGAGACACTTTTGTAAGACACAACACCAAAGGCAAGAAGAGCAAGATCGCCTTCAAACCATCAGGTTACAAACACACAAACACACACAAACACACACACACACACACACACAAATATACAATGCACCCTCCCAACAATGATGTAACATATTTGTTTCTTTTACATTTACATGTTGCTGTTGTCTAATTTAGTTGATTTTCATGTTTTAACTTAAGTTGAAAAACAGATTATCATGGTCAAACAGTAGATAAAAGTGCTCAGTGTTCAAGGCTAGTTTTTATTACTTAGTGATGTTTCTAGTCGCTATCGTATAAAGTTGAAACCACAGTGCTCTAAAAATTCAGCGATTAGTTTTGAAATGTATGTGATACGGCCTGAAAAGCATTTCATAAATTTGAGTTGTCAGTTGCTCATGTGTGTGTTTTCTAAATGTGTGTGTGTGTGTGTGTGTGTGTGTGTTGGCCAGACTACATCCACAACGTCTCTCTGCCGGTGCAGCTACAGTGCGAGGCCACCGGCAGCAGCAGCAGTGAACACGGCTCAGTGAGCCCAGACTGTGACTCCAAACACGACGTTTTCTTCCAGAAAAAGAAAAGCTCTGGCTCAGGGAACCTGCTCAAACCCCCCAACTCCAATTACCTGAGGTGTGTATTAACCCCAGTTTGTGTATTTTTTTTACACTTTAGACTTTTTGCATTTATTACATTTGAGTTACACATCTGTCATTATTCAAGATAAATAAAATCCAAACATAAAACTCTTGTCGCTGCATACAAAATGCTACTGAGACAGTATGTGCAATGTGAAAAGATGTGAATGAATGTGCAGTGCGTGTGTGTGTGTGTGTGTGTGTATGAGAGAGTGTGTGTTTGGATGGCAGGTGGCCTTATTGTACTCACAGTGCGCTCCACTGCTCTTTATAACACTGATATAATGAGGTCTGATAACTTTACAAGCTTCTGCTGGCGGCTGAGCACACACGCACCAGCACGCGCACATCTGCACACGCACACACACACATGTGCGAGCGAACATGCGTGCGCGGCATGCTGCGCTGACTCATGCTGTCTCTGCACTTTCCTGGGCACACATAGTAGCCAGGAGAGGCTTGTATCTGTAAATAGACTGAACAGTTGTTGTAAATCAGTTGTGTACTCCATGCCTTGTTTTATGTCCCTGTGAGATCACTCTCTGTGTGTGTGTGTGTGTGTGTGTGTGTGTGTCGCAGTGTTCCAGATGAGGGTTCAGCATCAGAGGACCGCAGTGTCCCCCCCTCCCCTGAGGACAGAGACGGCGGTCTGTTCCTGCTGAAGAAGGACAGCGAGAGAAGGGCGATTCTGTTCAAGGTCCTGAATGAAGACCAGGAAAAGGTCATCTCCAACCTCAAGGAGAACCACATCCAGGTGTGTGTGTGTGTCTGAATAAATACACTAAAGTAAATAAATTGTGAGTAAATTGATCTGTAAGCTGTCTTCTTCCTATGTGTAAGGATTTTCCAACTGCGGCAACTCCTAACAGTATGAAAGAGAGACACACTGTTAGACAACAATTATTACAGGAATGAAGGAATGCCATCAGAATTATTAACATACAAATTCTACACAAAACCACTTATTTGACTAATTATAGTCATGAATTTATTACACAAAAAGTACAAAGCAGAGCAGCTGCAAGGCTTCTAACAAATTCAAAAAGACAAGATCATATCTCCCCTGTTCTGGCCTTCTTTACTGGTTACCACTCAGTTTTAAAAATGGTTTTAAGGTTTAACTGATCACATCTAAAGCATTTAAAGGGCTTTCTCCTACTTATATTGCTGGATTGCTGCTCCCCTATCAGCCAGAGCACATCAGGCACAGCTCTAATGGCTGTTCCTAACTCTCGGCTCAAGACAAAAGGTGCTTTTGATGTCAGGGCCCTTCAGCTCTGAAACTCCCTGCCTGAGGATCCGAGTGTTTTGCTCTTCTTCTTGATTACTTCACCCTTTTCATCTTATTGTCGTAAGCCTGGAGGGGATCATGCATTTGGTCGTGTGTGTATCTATCCGCAGCTATTCTGGCATACTACTGCACCCATCAGCCTAATATATTTCGTGCATATTGATGACTGTATGCTCAAGGATCTCTCATGGTTGCGGTGATTGACAGTTTTTGAAAAACCTATTTTATTTTCGTCTTAACCGTCCAGAAGGGGCTGCAAGTGATCAGCAGCTGCTTCAGTTTGGACTCTTGTTTCCACAAGGGACAACACAATTAGATCAATCGGTGCCAAATTTTGCTACCTTGACAGCAAGTTGTGTTGTGAATTCAAATAAAATTTGATAAGTTCCTCATGAGCCTATCATAAAGCTTAGACTTTTGTCTTTTTGGCAGTCCTCACCATTTTACAATGTGTGTCACAACATAGCAAAAGGCATATTTGGCAATCAGCTAAACTAAAGCCAAGGCTAACCTAGTCTGTTGCAGGTCACATTTTAGCCTTTGTCGTGGCTCAAAAACTGATATCCATAGAAAAGTCTCATCTTGAACCAGAGCATCTGCAGATTAATTCCATATCCGATATGATCCTCAAAAGTTAGGCACGATATGAGATGAATAAATACCTGCTTTTGTTATCTTGCCGCTTTGTTGACATTACACACCTGGCAGAGATCTGTGATTATTTTACGGTTGGGAATTTTATTTTCTTCCACTCTCTGTACTTTTAGTGGCCTGATTTAAATTTTATTGTTTAAAAATATCAGACAACAAAAGGTGATGTTTTATGATTTTAGTGCCCTCTGCTCTGTTTTCCTCAGTATGAAGGAAATGAACAATAAAAGTCAAACATTGCATGTGGTGACTACATGACTTTAGGTAAAATGCAGCCAGTTTCTGTGAGATCAGAGTCATTTCGGGATCAATTCCAGTGGGATTCCTAACCCGTTAGCACACTTTACTTGCACTGTTGACTGTAAATAATCTGATTCAAAGAACCTATGTGAAACTTGTATGTAAGCAAAATAGTAGGTATTGCTGTCCATCACTGTCTTTTACTGTTACTGCCACATGATGGCGTTAAAGTCACATTTTGGACATTTTATGCTTCATGTGCAGCATCTTCAACTTTGTAGTTTGTGTTCTGATGTACTGAATCTAAAGTAAACCCATTCAGTTACATAAATATTTATGACTAATAGACTTTACTTTGAGATATTGATACTTATGGTCCTATTAAGCTCAAATCAAAACTTTGTTAAAATTCTACTGGATTTCTTTGTAAATGTGTTTGTGTATGAACATGTAGGGCAGCGAGGAGCTCCAGCTGTCTGTCGAACACATCAAGCAGATCATCTGCATCCTCCGAGACTTCATCCATTCCCCCGAGAGGCGCGTCATGGCGGCAACCATCTCCAAGCTCAAGCTGGACCTGGACTTCGACTCCACCTCCATCAATCAGATACAGCTGGTGCTCTTTGGCTTCCAGGACTCGGTGAGTGTGCGCACGCATACACACAACTGGAAAACACACATAGTATTTACAGGCATAAGTACTGATATACAAGGAAATTGGCTTGATTAAAGAGCTGTTGAATGCAGTGCAGACACACTAAGTGCAAGGAAAGTTGAAAAAGTGAAAAGATTTTGCACTACAATAACAAATTAGTGTTCATTTATCTTAACAATTTGGCAACATATTGAATTTTACACTGATTTTATAATAGAAATGAAAGAGGAGTTTATATTAGAAAGCTTTTCCACAGCAGACACTTTAAAACAAATTAAATAGAAGTTGATTTAAGTACATATTTAACTGACATATATTTGTTTATCTAATCCTGATTTTTCTATAAAGTATCAAGCTTTTTATTTTGTATTTTCGACCCAAATGTGTCTTACTATGAATGAAAACCCAGCAGAATGTTCCAGTCTCATCCACAGTGATTCACACTAAACTGTAGGAATAATCTTTAAAAACTGACAAACCTTTGTTTTTGATGTGAGGATAAATCGTTTCAGATATAACTTATTGAATTATGAACAAATGCCAATAATTATAAAACATCTTCCACCCCTTTTTCACACATACAGCAGAGCTGATTTGACTGTCTGCGTGTTAAAGTTTATCCCGTATTGTATCCTGTATCTTTATGAGTCTAAATATCTGCATCCGTCATCGTGACGTGTGATTTTTCGCAGGTGAACAAAGTCCTAAGGAATCATCACATTAAACCTCACTGGATGTTTGCCATGGATAACATCATCCGCCGAGCCGTGCAGGCCGCCATCACCATCCTCATACCAGGTGAGCCGGTCAGATGGCTGCGGCCTGGACCAAGCTTTTACCGCCATCTAGTGGACACACGCAGCGTTTTGGCTCACATAATTTCCTGTCCTCCTCCTGCTGCACATTTATATATAAAAAAATCAGGGTTAAATATACATATAATGTCATGAGAAATTATAGATTCGTATCGGTCATAGCTTTGACCTTCAAACTGTCACCCCCAGAGCTGCAGACCCACTTCGGCCCGGCGTCAGAGTGCGAGGGAGCGGAGAAGGAGGACGAGGTGGATGAAGAGGAGGTAGAGTTCGGTCCGGTCTTAGCTCCGAGCACCGACGACTCCGGAACGACAGCCGACCCCATCTCCTCCACCATCAGCACCCTGAACTCCACCCTCTCCCAGGAGCACCAGCGTTCCCATCATCAACTGGGAGCACAGCTGGGACGGCTCAAACAGGAGACCAACCGGTACGCACGAACACACACACAGTAATACACACACTTGACAACACTTATGACTCGTGGAGAGGTGAAGTGTCTTTCAAAGATTTCAACACGTACTGGCACGTACGCTCCATTGTGTGGTTGGAGCACATGATTATAAATTCCACTTCTATCTCAGACAGGAAGTTATGAATGACACACACCCACAAGCACGCTACGAATGCAGTTGCTCGAGAGCTGCATATAATAGATGGCTGTGTCATAAGTGCTCCAGGGTGATGACACATAGCAGTGAAGTGAAAGTGGCAAACCTCCACAGGAAAAGTTTACTTTAGCACATTTAAGCACTAATCTACTATCTTAACATTACTTTTAATAAGATGTGTAGGATGTATTTTTATTAATACATCTTTTTTAACCCAGTAAATGATTTAAATATTTAAGAGTAAGAAAAAAACAGAGCTTTGACAAGAAAGAAAAAAACAGAAGTAGGACAATAATACAGAACAATACAAAAGTGCATAGAAATGATTCAACATTTGGAATAGTAAATTAGGATATTATCTGGATTTATACTTTGGACAAATGGTGTCAAAAGGCCTAAAACCTTAAAGATACACAAGATCAGTTTCTATATTTTTGAGAATATGCTGCCAAGATTCTAGTTTGAAAAGAGTTGAAATACAAAAACAAGCAGATTTGATTTATTGTGTGTGTGTGTATGTGGGGGGGGGGGGGGGGGGGGGGGTCCAATTGTTTCAGTACCGGAGCCACAGAAATGAACAATGCTTTAATATTACTGAGAATATTTTCAAAGAGAGGTCTGTTGTGTCTTGGACAACTGGAAATGAAACATTCTCCCACCAACCTAAAAGATATGATCATGTTTTGGCAGCCGCAGCAGAAATATGAAACAAAGTCTTCGCTGGTTACAAATACAAAGATTCATTAACTGCGACACCTGTTTTGTTGTTGTCCACTGGAAATGTCCCTGCAGATCTTTTTTGTTTATGTTGAAATTAAAAAAGATAAACGCTGTACATAAAAATTCCATGGCCAGGCATCACAAAACTACACATGGTGTTAACCCTGATTCCCTAAATTGGCTTTAAGATAATCCCTGAGTCCATTAGAGAGGGAGGTAGACTCAAAAATGACATTAGAGTTGTAGGATGTCTCTCGAAATGTGCTTTTTGTAGGTTGAAGCGTATCGTTTTTAAATTAAATAAACCTGCTGCCTTTTAGCTTCCACCCACACACCTGTTACTCATTCACCACAACATGTTGATGTTTTATTCAAGTGTCCCAGAAAGCCATGACAGCGTGACGGTCAACAAAAACCTGGACCCCACAAGGACATTCATTTTATTATATACTACCTGTACGTTAACATGTCAAAATGTTATCCGGTGAGAGATAAACGTTACTGATGATGTGGTGGCTCCCGCAGGCTGCTGGAGGAGCTGCTGCAAAAGGAGAAGGAGTACCAGCAGGTCCTGAAGGCCACACTGCAGCAGAGAACACACGACCTGGAGCTGGTCAGAGTCAGACACAGACCACCAGGTAAACACTAACTGGTATACAGACAAGTCTTTTCTTCTGTCTGCCTTCTGTTTGTCTCATTCTCCGACTTTGATTCTTTCAGACATCTCCCCTCCTTCCATCTTCCACATCCCTGCTGACCACGAGCCGGACAAGCAGCTCACCGATTGGCTGAAAGAGCAGGGGGCAGACCCTGATGCTATAGATAAGGTTGAATATCTGTTGGTTTTCTGTCCACAGCTTCTATTTCTGAGCATACCACCCGGGCATATACTGAAAGCAGTTGTTTTCTCTTTGTTATATGGCAGTTTGTGCTGGAAGAATACACGCTGACTGACATTCTCAACGACGTCACCAAAGACGACCTCCGCTGTCTACGTCTACGGTATCTTCTCTTTCGTATCTGTGTGTCCTGACATGACTAAAGTTGACAGGAAGGAACATCAAGACAAGCTACTTTTCACTGTTGCTTCCTTGACACTGACCTCCACTATCTGTACATTAACACAACATCCTCTGTCCTTAGACTCTCGATTCCAATAAGGAGAAACTCCCTAAAAAACCGACAGACAGTTGCGCATCAGATGTCGCGTGTACAGAATAGAACAGGAAAGACAAGTAACAGAAATACAGCCTTGAACAGGATAACAAAAAATCTCATGTCACTTATTTTCTGATCGCTTCAATTCAACAAAGGTTTCATGATTTATTAAATAGGTATTTTGGAGAGATCACGTCTCACAAAGCTTCAGGCTATCTCAATGCAAAATCAGCAGGTGCTTATGGGAGCTGGCATGTTTTTACTTGTAGCTTGCAGATTTTTAGCAAGGCTGCAGAGATTTTAAAAGGAACAGAACTGCAGAAATTATAGCATCCGCAGCATCAAGGGAAGAACTAAACTAAAAACGAATTAAAATAAGACCTAAAATACGAGTATATGATGAATTTAAAGGCTTCCAAGAGTAGCTGAAGTACGTCTTCCTATCTGAAAGAGAAATGTTTTAAACCATCATATATCAAAGAGTCTTGATAAGCCTTCTTCCTCTCAGGGGTGGAGTCCTCTGCCGGATCTGGCGAGCCATCCAGCGGCACAGAGAGCGCGAGAGGCTGAGGGGCGACGAACGCTCGGAAGAAGACGCATGACGGGATAGATGGACCCCAGCGATGGAAGATTTGCAGAAACACGCACACGTCCACACACTACCAGTCCTGCATACTTGTCTCTCTCTCTCTCTGTCTCTCTCTGTCTCTCTCAGTGCAGGTGAGGTAGTAGAGTGTCTTAGTGCCTTTTCATGTTGACCGACTGAATCTTTTGCTCGACTGTGCATCTCCATACAGAGTCAGACTTGACCAGACCAAAGCGCTTTAGTGCAGGCACTACTGTGTGTATCTTTATGTGCATTTACATGTGTATGTGTGCCACAATATGTTTGTGCTTGATGGCTTTCAAACATGTATTCAGCCTAGAAAAAGGCTGTTTTTTTTTTTTCACAGAGAAAACAGGTGTTCACAATGCAAAAAAGTATGAAAATATCTATAAAACGTTTTGAAACCGCTCCTGTAGCATCGTCCAATCTTCTGCTGTCCATCCAGATTCTCAGCATAGTCACATTTTTGCCAAAATATGATTACGTTGCTTCTGTGTCGCTCCTCAAGCGTGACTCAAGTGCTTGACCATTGCCCGCACACGTGGCAGCGTCCTCCTCTTGGCTCTGTCATTGTTTAGAAACCATGCTTGCTGATAATGCTGCAAAAGTGGTTTGGAAAAAAAACGTTTCGATACTTTTTTTTCACAACCTCTGTTCTCTCTGAAGAGGAAAACTGCAAATTAAATGACCAACTCTCTATCTGTAATGTAAGGTATCAGCGATAGTGTAAAGTATACACAAACTGAATTTGGGTAAAACATGCAAAATCACTAGTATGGTTTCTTAGATCTTTTACAAACCTATCTATCAATCTTGCATTTGGGTTTTGTCTTTCAAACTCATATTGGATAATTGTTCCAAAACTATCTACTGTCCTACAGATCTTTCAAATTTCAGCTAAAAAGCCTTAAATTTTGTAAAACCAATGTAGCCACACTGATATAATTTATTAAAACATGCACACACACCATGACTGCCACCACCTCACTGCCTTTTTATGTGTACGCATGTTATTTATTAGGTGTGTAACATTTCCTTTATGTTCTTAATGTAGTAATGATTGTTTCCTCATCTGCGTGTAATTGTATTTAAATGTTTTTTTTTTTGTTTTTGTTTTTTTTAATTTTATTCCAACTGTTATATGTATGTGCTGGTTTGTTTCATGATTGCTTTACAACTGCAATAAACCTGGAAATGATGAGAGTGTTTTGTTGTCAGCTGTTAATTGTCAGATATTTGTTTACATTAAATGAAATATGATGGGGTTTTTTTTGACATTGCGAGGTCATTTTCCATTTCCTAACATATATATATATATATATATACAGCATATAGAATACATGCCTTGCTAGATAATTTTGTCATTTTCAGCCTTTTAAAACAGTCTTATAAGGACAATATAAGAGTCTCACAGTACAAGCAAAAAGACAGTCGCACAGAAATGCAGTTCAGTGCTCTTTGCCAAATTGCCTGAAGTATATTTCCACTTTGTCTTTGAGCCTTTTCTTCATTTCTTTTGTCTCTTAACCACTAGCCTTTTACCTACTATAAACCTGTTTGCCTACTTGTGTGCGACCTGCGGCCTGCCTGTTATTTCTTCCCCCAGTTCCTCAGATGTTGTTACCTGACAGACCGCCTGTTGCTTACAGTCATTTTAGGTCAAGCTGTTTAGTCATGCATCATGTTGCAACAAGCCTTCAGATAGCACATTTCACATTCTTCTTTTCTTTTTGTAGCCATGCAGATAGTTTAAGTTTTATGCTGTTTTTTTTTTTTTTGTAATTTGGGTGAACCAACCCTTTAATTTTAGTTGAATAGGTTAATGTTTTAGCATTTGTTATTACGTTTACCCTCAGTAAAGCTCATTGGATTACATCATAAATCCATTATCATCAAGATAAACTGCAAAGCTATTTTTCTTAAGCATTTCCATTACTTCAAAGCAGCCGACAGAAATGTGGGCATTGGGAGTTGACAGTGGAAAGCTGAAATTAACCTGAGTAGTCATGTCAGCACCCTCGTGTTAACCAACCCGACAGGTTTACTTTACAGGCTTGTTGAAGGGGAAGTGAATTCAAGGAAACACTAATGACAGTGTTCTTTCCTGCAGCTTGAAATAGTCCTCAATGCTCAATGAGAGCATTATTGAATATTAACCACACCGGCTGGGAAATAACCTTCAGTGTGCATTCTTTCAATTCCTAAATCACCTTCACCCGTGTGTGTGTACGTGTTGTTGCACCACTGGATGTTTGTGATTATTAGACATTAATGGCAGACCATGTCTTTTGCAGAAAAGTGGTCTCACACCAGGAATTCAGTTAAACAATCCTTTATTCAACATACAAGGAAATTTTTGCTGCAGTTCGTAACAAAGAACGGCTCAAAATATTAGGAAAATTCAAACAAAATGAAATCGTTTGACCTGTACTTTAGCAATGAGCAACAGAAGTAGCAGGAGAAGGTGTCAGGGCAGGACACCCACAGGACCGCACCACCATACCTGCAGCCATGGCCCTCAACATCCACACTCGGACTCTGGATTTTCCGGTTTGACAAAAAAAGCACAAAAAACATTGTCATGGGAAGTCCCCCAGCAGTCTAGGCCTATAACTAGCATAACTAGGGGCTCGTTCAGGCAAGCCTGGTCGGCCTTTACTATAAGCTCCATCAAAAAGGAAAGTTTATGTATGGTAATCATATTCAAACACTGTATTTGCACTTTTTCCACGAACAAAGCCCACACCATTGGGATGCTTAATGTTTGGTTTATTAAAAATAAGGAACAGGGAAAAGCTTGCAAAACCCAGGGAGTTGAGACTCAGGGTGCAGGGTGAGGGTGCTGTCTCACTGCAGGGAGTCATCAGGGTAAATTGAATGCCTCTGTGGTTCTTGTGCTGAAAGAGAGAGTGGGAGTGAGAGAGGGAGAAAGGATTAGACACACCTGTATAGGTATGGATGGGAAATTGCCTTGGGAGATGAGGTGTGGACTTTGTTCCCCAACTTAAGTTATGCAACTTCATTAATTGTGATCATCAACAGCTTTTGCTGCAGATGTTTGAGAAAGTACAGTATGACAAGTGGCATCAGTTATTGATGTGATATGAATTCGTATAAAGTTGTGTCATGTTCTTGGCTGTCTTTTAGATATGTAATGAGTGTATACATGTGCAATAAGTATAAAGTGTTCCCTAATAAGTTATCCTTTTAACCACTATGGGATATGTATGTGGGTGGACAAAACTGAGTCGTTGTGTGTGGGAAGTAAATTCACGTCACTCTGCAGGCACATTTTGAGGCAGACTAGTTTGTCAAGACCAAAAAGGGCAAGACCAGACTGAAAGCAGATGATATTCCCACCGTCTTCTCCATCATCTCCTCCACCTGCCAGCACCCAGCCAACGTCACTATTCCTCCAACCGCCAGCACCCAGCCAACGTCACTGCTCCTCCACCTGCCAGCACCCAGCCAACGTCACTATTCCTCCAACCGCCAGCACCCAGCCAACATCCCTGCTCCTCCACCTGCCAGCACCCAGCCAACATCCCTGCTCCTCCACCTGCCAGCACCCAGCCAACATCCCTGCTCTTCCACCTGCCAGCGCCCAGCCAACATCCCTGCTCCTCCACCTGCCAGCACCCAGCCAACATCCCTGCTCCTCCACCTGCCAACACCCAGCCAACGTCACTACTCCTCCACCTGCCTCACCCAGCCAACACATCCCTGCTCCTCCACCTGCCAGCACCCAGCCAACACCCCTGCTCCTCCACCTGCCAGCACCCAGCCAACACCCCTGCTCCTCCACCTGCAAGCACCCAGCCAACACCCCTGCTCCTCCACCTGCCAGCACCCAGCCAACGTCACTGCTCCTCCACCTGCCAGCACCCAGCCAACATCCCTGCTCCTCCACCTGCCAGCACCCAGCCAACACCCCTGCTCCTCCACCTGCCAGCACCCAGCCAACACTCCTGCTCCTCCACCTGCCAGCACCCAGCCAACACCCCTGCTCCTCCACCTGCCAGCACCCAGCCAACACATCCCTGCTCCTCCACCTGCCAGCACCCAGCCAACGTCACTGCTCCTCCACCTGCCAGCACCCAGCCAACATCCCTGCTCCTCCACCTGCCAGCACCCAGCCAACATCACTGCTCCTCCACCTGCCAGCACCCAGCCAACATCCCTGCTCCTCCACCTGCCAGCACCCAGCCAACGTCACTACTCCTCCACCTGCCTCACCCAGCCAACACATCCCTGCTCCTCCACCTGCCAGCACCCAGCCAACACCCCTGCTCCTCCACCTGCCAGCACCCAGCCAACACCCCTGCTCCTCCACCTGCCAGCACCCAGCCAACACCCCTGCTCCTACACCTGCCAGCACCCAGCCAACGTCACTGCTCCTCCACCTGCCAGCACCCAGCCAACGTCACTGCTCCTCCACCTGCCAGCACCCAGCCAACACATCCCTGCTCCTCTACCTGCCAGCACCCAGCCAACATCCCTGCTCCTCTTGACCTTGACCTCATTGGTCCTCACCCTGCAGCACTCCTGTCATGCAGCATCACTGCAGTATGATTCCTTAAAATGATTACTTGTAATATATATCACATGTTCGGTATGATTATTTATATAATTAATATAAAGTGTTTAGTACAACTCCTTATATAATATGGCAGTATAATACACATTTAGTATGATTCCTTATTGCTGGCTTATTTGAAACATACTTTGTTGGGTTCAACCTCACCATGGTCCACTCTGCACTCCTGACCTGCAGCATCACTGATGCTCCATCACATATATATATAATACAGTTGTATAATACTTTTATTATTTAGTATGATTCCCCATTTAGCCATGAAATGGGTCAAAGTCAGCTGAACTGCAACATAATGTAGACAGGTAATAGTCAACAGAATCACAAAGCCTAAAAAAACACTCAACCCATGAGTTATGTTTTTGTTTACTGTTTATAAGTCTCAAATATGCACTCTAAATCCATATAAATGGCGATGTATCACACAAATAGCTCTCTTCGGTATAACATTAACTTTATTATAGTAGCTCCTAAGTTACCCCAAAATGGATGACCTTATTTCACCACCTCCACCCACCACTCTACAATCACCTTCCCCAGTGTTATATTTAAATAATATTTAACTCCCCCCCCCCCACCAAGCAAAATATCACATTTAGAAATCTTTTTCTCTAATTCCACAACGTTGGATGAAATGGCATTAAGAGAACAGAATTTTTTTCTCATTAAGAGAACTGTTTGTGGTTAACATTATGTCTTGCTAACTTTATCCTAGCCTGATCTGTTATTTGTTAACGTTCCCTAAATCTATTGATTTAGTGAGTGATAATCCACTAATATGCTTTAATGCACATGTTAATTTGATTCAGATGTGCTGACATTACATAATCTAATTCTTTACAGTCTATCCTGCCGTGACACTACTGCGCTGCTAGTATTAGCTGCTAACTTCTGGGATGTCTGGTCCACACACACTTGGCACTTGGTTTCCACCTTAGTAACGTTGACAAGAAACAGAGAAAACCAGACGTTGACAACCTCATCCACAAAGTATGATATTGATGTTACCAGGAGAGAAGGATATGACACTGTTGGATGGGAGTGGTAAGAGTGATTAACACCTGGAAAAATATAATAGCAAGCTTCATTGGAAATGAAGGAAATGAATTAACCTCAGTGCCCGTCATATCAGTCTGGAAACAGTATGACGATAAAGTGTAAAAAAGATAAGAAAATGGGAAATTCGACATAATGAACTAGGGACTGGGTCATTATGAAAGGAAGTTCAACTTGAGCTTAGTCATCCTGTGTATGACATAGACAAAGAAAAGAACAAAGCTGGAAACATAATCCAGAAAAGTAACCCGATGTTCAAATCAATCCATCTTTTGGTGGGCAACTCCCACTTCTTACGAAAACATTTTGAAGGCTTCTGGCTCACCTTTGGTGTGTTTACGTTGGCAACAGAATTGTTTTATGGTCTGCTCTTGACCCTTTGTGTGTTTTGGTTAGACATCCTAACAAGTTGTTTGTTGGCTGCTGATATCAATCGGTCAATCAGAAAAATAATATCAGTACACCACTAACCACCTTACACAAGTTAAGTACTGTGTGACCTCTAGTAATATATTTTACAGTCGCAAAGCCTGTCAAGCTCAGTTTTCTCTGTAAAATGCAAGTCTCTAAAACATGCACTGAGAATCCAGCACATAAAGCGTGTGTTGGATCAATTAGTGAACCCAGACCTCACCTGAACAATTAAACAATTAAAACAAGGTGATATTCATATAAAATGAGAGATGAGTCTGCTTGTGCATGGCCTATTTGTCATGGAAACTGATTTTTATGAAAATATAGAAAGTTGATGTTTCCAGAAGAGCTGCTGTATTTTAAACTTGCACTAATTCACTAATTGAATTTCAAGCCACCTGGAGACACCGCAACAACATACGCATAACACTGGTATATATAAAGCTGATACGGCAAAGATGTTAACCCTAACAGTTGCTTATTTACACATCCAACAGAGCAACATTAGCATTTGGAGTCGTGTTTCTGTCCACCTGATTGTCCAATAGTTATTCAGCTGCCAAATGTTCTACTATGTTCACCGGCTAGTAGTTAGCATTTCCTGTCAGCAGTTCGGTGCGGGGGAAGTAGCGTACACTGGGTTTATTAGAGTTAGTTTGCTGAAAGCAGCTGAAAACAATTTGCAGGCCAGAAAACCAAAACAAGAAGTTTAAAAACCCCTAAAAACTCTACAGAGGATTACTGAAAAGTTGAGCAGGAATTCTCTGTGGGTTTGTCACTTGAGCAACTACTTTCACTTTGCACATAGTTATTTAACCCATGTAAAGGTAAAAACAACATTTGTCCAGTCAAGGGTAGAAAGGGGATGATGAATCATTCTAATCATCCGTTTCACAGTTAAAATGACGTCCAAAGCAAATAGCTATTGAGCCAGTCAGGCAGTTGGTGGAGAAATTGGGGGTTTTTGGTTAATTGTGTGGATGAGCAACCCTGTTAAAGCTTTTTTGTCTCTTTTAGACAAAGATATATTTGTAAGACAACAAAAAAAGCAGGTAGTTCGGCTAGGTATTGTGTTCATAATAAAGAATAATGAATCAGGTATGTATTTTACAATACAGTTGTGTTTCTCTTATTTTTCTAGCCAAGACAAGTCATCTGTAATCATTTTAAACTTTATCATTCTGCAAACAATGACTTACCTGCTGCCTGACCCACAGTATGTATGCCTGAACCCATGACAGCCAGTCAAAGAAGAGCAAATGTTAGAAATAGAAGGCCTCATTTGACCAGAGACAAAAAGCTGTTGATTTTGCTCAAGGAGAACAGGAAATAGCAACAGGATTCAATGCTAGGAAGAGGGATCTTTGAGGGGAGGGCTAACCGGTACCTCTTGAATGTGAGTGTGTCTGTGTTTATTATTCAGTTAGCTTACAACAGCTGCTTTCTGCAAATTTGACAGCATTGTTCTAACAGCACAGAAATATTGACTTTTTTTGTGTTTGTGTGGATCAAACAGGTCGATTTTTTTCGATCGCTGACAATTTGTTGCCAAATAAACCCTGACAAACATTACCCTGAAGAATGCATTTTATCTTGTTTGTCATTTGACTTATTTCCCTGTCTGCCAAGAAAAGATGATTGGGATCAAAGATCATTTTTCCAGCTTTGAAACTTGTTGTGCTTCAAAGCTACTGTAAGTAAACTTGTAACTGTTGATTATAGCTCTTACGTCAAAGTGTCCCCTTATCAGTGTTAAACTGCAGTAGACGCTGAGATCAAAATGAGATATCTGATTTCTTGATGCAATCTTGTACTTGACTCTAACTTCAACCCTAGCTCTTTATTTCTGTTTGCATTCAGTGAAAAACTTTGGGTATCTTCACTAATATATCATGCAAATCCTCAGTTTGTAATAACTCATCCCGCTGGCAGGTAGGTGAAGTTTGAAGTTGTATCAGCAAAAAAATAGCTTATTAACACATCTAGCATACAGAAAACAACATAAGCATTGATTTGGAGTCGTATTTTGTGACCAACATTTCCTGTTAACCCTCTTTTGGTCTCTACCGACTCTCGAGAAAAATATTTTTTCTTTAGCCGCTAAATGCTCCCCTACATTCATCAGCTAGTTGCTAACTTGATGAGTGAGTGAGTTTATCAGAGCTTTATCACTGCTGCTAAATGATCCATAACGTTTTTTGTTTTTTTTTTAGTATAGTGTTATGTGTAACATGACCCATGGGACCAGCACACAATGACGAACTTACCTGGCTGATAAACCTGATTACAATTACAAAGGCCATTGGACTTATCAACACAAGATAAAGTAACTACCTGTGTCCAATGAAAGCCTGGAGAGTGTGACCTTGTTTTCAGAAGGAAGTTTATTTAATTTACTAAGATAAAAAACCCATAGAAGAATATGTGTACCTTCATATTATATAAAATCTTAAGCAAACCTGAATCCTGCAGTAAGTCAACTGAAAGCATGTTAGTCACCTGCTGCATTACATTATGTTTATTCCTGTTTTTTTTTTGTTTTTTTTCTGCTGTTGCGTCACCGGGTCATCAACAAGGAAGTGGCAGCTCACACCCTGCCCATTGTAAACACATACCTGGACAATCCAACTTTGATAACCTGTTGCTATTTTAAGCACCTTTGCTATTTTTAGCTCATCAAGGCCTACAAATAGATTTCAGTCTGAGTTTTAATCTTATACAAGATAAGTTACAGAGAGGTAGATCAGATCAGAGTGTTCCCAGGATTTTTTTTCACATTGTTTCACGTGAATTCTGCATCAATCTGATTGTATCAGTTGTGGGAAGGAATGACATGATGCCTGTAGTTCAATGGAAACATTTAAACATATCAGATTCATTTATGGGAATTCAGTTATTATAAGGAATTGATACTTAGGGAATAGAATGAAAAGAATGGTACAGAGACTTTGGCTCACACAAAGCACAAACTGTTTGCGAATGTGATATCTCAGGAACGCCTTAAGGGAATTTCATGAAATTTAGCACAAACGTCTATTTGGACTCAAGGATTAACAATTTAGATTTTGGTGGTGAAAAGTCATTGTGACCTCACAAACCATAACTTAAGATTTCATGCGCTCATTATGACAAAGTTTCACAAAAATGTCTAATAGGATAAAATGATGAAGTGTTGACATTTTATATCCAAAAAGTTCAAACGTCACTGTGACATCATAATGTTCTGCAAAAACACTTTTCTGGCCATTATTCAACGCCATAAGGGGAGATTGTGAACATATTTCACGTTTGGTCAGATATTGAACCAGTGACACTAATCTTGGTTCCCACCTTGAAACTGTGGTGATTGTTTGGATCTTCTGTGCCGCCGGGTTGAAGATACATGTGAAGCGTCCACCTTTTTAGAATTTGTAGCTTCTTTGCATTTTGCTTTCTCAAGGTGATTGTATGAATCCACCCTCTTCACTTCTTCTCCCTGGATGAAAAACCAAGACAGGGGGCCTCCTGTTCCTCTTGTAGTCCACCACAAGCTCATTGGTTTTGCTGATACTGAGTTTCAGGTGATTATCGTTGCACCATGTGATGAAGCTTTCTATCAGTCCTCTGTAAAAATAGTCTCTAAGTGAAGACAGCACTGGGATCATCTTTTATTAATTCCTTTAAAGTCTTCACTACAAATATTATGAGTCTGGGCAGACATGGATATAAACTGCAGCTTGACTGGTTGGTGGAAGCATACAACCACGAGGCGGCATTTTTAGTTTTATACTGAACTGATAACATCCAATGACTTTAATGGTTGGGTAATTCCAGTTCAGACCCGTAAAACACAGTTTGGCCTAGATGAAGCCATAAACTATTACAGAGTCTTTTAATGGGTTATACTAATTCAGATAGTATAGTATAAGCTTTTTTGCATGTGTGTGCATTTGTATATGCACTGTGTGTTTGCATGCATCTACAGTAACTATATGTACATGCAAGATAATTTATATATGCATGTACATTTACATTATTATTATTACTCATTGACATTCGCCTCCCATCACAAATCCAGCCTTGTTCACTTAGTGAGTTGATTCTAATTGAACTTAAAAAACTGCAAAATATCCAGACTCACAATTGCCCAACCACTTTGAAGTAGATCAAGAGATTGCTCAATCAATCAGGAAGCAGTTGTGTTTATATCCTTGTTATAACATACTGTATGGGTGTGTGCACAAACACTTAGAGAGGTGAATAGAAAGAGTGATTCATAAAAAGCTGTGTTGTTGTAATTAGTGTAAGAGTTGTTCTTAAGCTTACCATATTTCCATGTAACTACTTATTATTATTATAACAGTGCACGCATTTAGTCATGGTGTGAGTACATTTTGCCCTGACAATTCTGGTTTGGCTAGAGATGCCGGAGAATAAGCTAAACCTAAAACCTTACATGAGGAGAGAGACTTTGATGCATGAGAATAATTTAGTTTACATTCATGGCTTTCTGTTTCCCTGACAACTCTATACTGGCTTCCTATTTGACCCATAAACTGCATTCCAAGCATCAAACGGCACTCGAAGAAACGTGAGTCAGTCCAGCTGTTGTCGATACGATCTGCAGATAAGCTCCTTCATTTGTTATTTTATTATTTAGGACTTACTACATCTTATTCACAGTCCACCTGCAGTAAAACTCTGAAAGTGCTGTTACATTTAATATTTCACTACTTCACAATGGTTTTACTAGTCGCCGTTACTATGCAATCGCTCTTTGACTGAAAAACAAACAATGAGAGTACGTCCGCTCTTTAGTAATATGATTATGACGACCAAGCTGATTTCACAACAGGGTGAAACTGGGTAAGTATCCAATAAACATGTATTTATTGTGGGAATCAAAGACAGGCAAATTTTTACTGTTGGTCCCTACTGGCCCCCTCTCTGTTTACTGTATACGTGTCCACACAAGTTGAAAAATGTTCATATATCCCTTTCATGAATCTGATCCAATACATACAGAGACAAGAAGAAAAAGGGGAGAGACTGGAAGAAAATAACAGAAAGACCTTGAGTTTCTGGTGAGTTCAGTCAGAGGCCGAGCCGCCACACAAACACACACATAGCCCATGTATCCTTTGCTAGCTAGCTTAGCTTACAGCTAACATCTGCACGGTCGGTATATTGGCTGTTTGGGGCCAATTAACACGGCGTGCACAAAATGTCCAGAGGTAAAATACACGTGAGTGATGCAAGACTATGGATTGCAGCAATCCCCTCCACCTGATGCATGTGACCTGGGCTGATGTGTGAGGTGTGAAGTTTGAGTTGCCCCAAGGAGTGGTCCAAGTAATCGAGAGTGTGCCATGACTCAGTGATGAAAGGTACAGTAAAGATAAAAAAAGGAACAGGTCTTAAATGGTTAGAACATCTTTCTGAGTGTCACAAATGACTCATTTTATTATCTGAATTTGATCCTTTTGGTCCAATAGCATTTAGAAACTCTGAAAGAACCATTTGATTAAGTCGGAAGTCTTAGATGCACATTCTCTGAACCATCACAGCTGGAGTCTCTGATGTGCACGCTCCATGGGCCCAAAAATGCGGAAGAGTGAGGATGCCCGCAGAAATACAGTGGACTATTTTTTGGCTTCACACACCACTGAGCAACTGTCATAGAAAAGAATGGGGGCTATCTTTGAACGCAGTACAAGGTGTAATGGTGATAAGGTTATCATAATTTACTGAGTGGGCTACTTTGGAGACAAAGTTATGGTGTCTTGAGTGGAAATGCTGAAAATTAAAAAAAAAAAAAAAAATCACAAAATATCACAAAACTGGCTTACTTGGCTGAGATGGAAGAGTTGGGAAAAAAGAAAAAAAAAGTGAAACAATGGACAAAAGATTAGACTGACAGACATAACTGACATATTTCCACCATGAATGGCAACACTTAACTTCACACGAACTCCCAAAGTAGCGAGCGGCATGACACACACAAAGCACACACAAAAAGAAAGCGATGATGGAGGGAGATAGATTAACTACTCGGTGGATTAATGTAGCTGATGTGGTGTGCTGGGGACTTTCTGCTGCGCTCAACTGGAACTTTTAATCTCTACTCGGGGAGTAGAGTTTTATCTAAGATAAACAAACAAACTCTCTCACTTGTTAAACAATCACAACTTTTCTCATGCTCTTCACTCATGGAGAGGTAGTTTTTGCAGTATTGATTTTTTTTTTTGCTGCTCTTGGTATCATAATACACATTTCCCAATAGAAAGTCATTGCTGTCATGCTGAGATTATTTGACCGCAGATATCATTTTGTCTCTTTTGGACGGTTCACACCTTGAAAAATAATTTGTACATGCCAACCCGCCTACTACCTGTCACACAGACACACAGGCACAAAATGATGAAATGACACATGCTTCGCTGCAAGGGAAGTGCGTAGAGGTAAAAAAAAAAATCCCCTTTCAACTGCATGAAAAAACTCAAGAACACACCTTTGATTACTTCTTGGGATCATTTCATCATCATTCAAATCCTTGCAATGATATTCGGTCTTGAGAAAATGTAAAATATACACTTTTTAAATGTTAAATAAACCCCTTTAAAGCTGCATTAAGTGAATTTTGGCAGCAATAAAACATGAACACAAGCTGTTTGGTGTTTGTGTGTTTAGTTCCACTTGATGGATGGGAGTGGGTTTATCAGAGTTTTTTTTGGGCTTGGAGTGGTTTACGGTCAATGAGAATGGTAAGTGTGTGGGCTCTGAAAGCAAAACATTGAACTAAAAAAACTAAAAGAGATGCATAGTTTGGCGATTACACTGCAACTATAGTGGCCTGTTTCACATTACAGAGGCATTATAGATTCTTAACAGCTATTTTTATTGGGTCGGAGCAAGTTTAAGTTAAGAAGTTGTGTCAAAGGATGTCTGAGACGAGTCATATGACTCAGGTCATGTAATATGGATCATTGAAATGACAAAATTCGAATGAAAATGAAATCTTTTACTTTAAATGCTTAGGTCAAATAAAGGTCAAGTCCTCATATTCATGACTTATATCTGACTCATGCCTCAAGTACCAAGTGTAAAGCTCTTATTATAAACTTTACACCGTTTATTTTCTAATACTCACCCCACCTGGAGGGGGGTGTGGTCTGTTTTTGTTTTTACACACACAGCATCCGGGAAAATTCCAGAGCCTGCCACATAAAAGAGCAGGTACATCGCTTTCTCTGTCACACTCTCACTGAAAGCCTTCAGGCACTTCAAACCACTCGAGCTACAACAACCTCACATCGACGCAAACCGGCACAGCAAGGGCACCGACTGCGGAACAATGGCAAGCGGCAAAACGTATCTCGTGGCAGCTCTCTGCTCCTTCATCATCATCAGCAGCACCTTCGTCGGCAGCACGCAGTCAGGTCAGTGATTTGAAAACTACCGCTCATACATGAGCAATACCCTGATTTTATATAATAGTGAAGGATTTCTATCGTACCTGTCAAATGTTTAATACTGTTAGGAAAGGAAATCTTTCACCTTCTTCTTCTTCTTTTTTTTTTACTGTCTTATATCTGCAAATTTTTAAAGCTCTAACAAACTGGCTATAGATTCACATAGTGAAGTTAGAGAGCATGGAAACAAACTTTTAATGTTTAAAAAATGTGGACTATCTTGTGTAGATGTTGTGTTTTCAGCATCAAAATGAAAAAAAAAAAAGTTGTTCATACTGGGGTTTTTTGTGTTTTTATAGCAAGCTGCTGTCTGAGGTACTACAGACGCCCGTTGCCATGCAAACGGCTGTTGGGCTACACTATCCAGACCATCAACACATCCTGCGACATCAACGCTATTATGTGAGTTAACGGTCCGATCTCATGTCAGTGTATAAATGCTGCGAGTCAGGATAGAAATAATGATACAAATCCAGTTGTTACACAGGGAACAGGTAGATCAGGTTGAACCAAAACATCACATTGAAAACCTGTTAGCTGTCTGATATGTTTACGTTAGTGTCAAATAGA
Source organism: Thunnus maccoyii (assembly GCF_910596095.1). NCBI lineage: Eukaryota > Metazoa > Chordata > Actinopteri > Scombriformes > Scombridae > Thunnus > Thunnus maccoyii. The sequence goes on along the minus strand of NC_056553.1, from coordinate 6,913,574 downwards.
TGTTTCAATAAAGTTATACACTATAGAGGATGTAGGGAAGTTGTGCATTAAATAAAATGTTGACTTTAAGTTATAGTAATATAGAAAATAAATCTCAGTCCTAATTCTGTGAGGCCAAACATTATTAAAAAAGGCACTAGATATGACTTGTCATGAGTGTATGAATGAGTTCAAGTTTTTGCTAAAACCAGTGACATGCTTCAGGACGTTTTTTAAGAGCAGGTACTTTGGACAGGGTGTGTGTGTGTCTGGTAAATATTATTAGAGACACTCTGAAGTTAATACAAAAGCCGACACACTGCTATGAGACCGCAGGGGAGGAAAACTGTTCCTGCAGTGTAATTAATGTATAATCTTTTTCCTTTCTTGGATTCCACAGCTTTCACCTTCCCGGCAAGTTCGTGTGTGCCGATCCTTCCATGACCTGGACCCAGATGAGGATGAAGTGTGTGGAGTGAGTAGAACCCATGTCCCTCTTTATCGAGTTATTTCAGTGTGTGTTAATGGCTTATTGAACCAAACTAATGTTTTGCTTTTATTTTTCTTTGTAGTGAAAAGAGGAAGACGACCACTCAGGTCATCAGAGAGAAAACTACTACCAGAACCCCATCAGCATAAACTCTATAGTGTCATATCTGCAGAATATAACTCTTGTTTTTATGCCTTCCTGCACCCAAAACCCTTATTTCACAGTGGAAAAATTTGTGATTCACTTTAAACTACACTTACATTTACACTTACATTTTCTTATTATAATTGTTCTGTTTTATAAACAGGGAAGAGTAGTATTCTAAATACATAGTATACTGTAAACTATAGCGGCAGTGTCATCAACAAAAAAGTATTGCAATTTTTTATTTATATTTGTTTTAAAAAATTTTTTATATATAGTGTTCCCAAAAGAGGAACATTGATATTGTAATTGATCATTGTTCAAAGAATTTATTAAAAACAAAGACATTTAATAATACATGTGTCTGTCAGTATGGTTTTCACTACATTCAGAGTGTCCACACAAGTAATTTCATACCTTCAATACAGATTTTTCTTCACAAAGATATATACAATATATACTAATTTCATCATATTCTATAGACTAGACTAAACTGTGGAAGCTAACCGGCTAACGTGGGGCCACAGAAAGTGCTGCAGCTACTTGCTAACAAAAATATACAGTAGAAATGTTTTTCAGCTTTCAGCTCAGTAGCTTATCGGTTATTAAATTGATCATTTTCTACTGCTGCTGTATCACACTGTACATATTCTACATCAGCTTGTTCCAGCTCTTCATTAAAGCTATATGATGTACTCTGAGTGAAATAAGGCTCCATGTTGTTAAAGCCTATTTTTTATCTTTGGGATTGCTGTCAGAAATCAATAAATCAATGTCAAATAAATCACAACGCTTGTTATTTCATCTTTTGGGATTAAATATTTTTTTAAGAAAATCATGTAAATCCAGTGGTTACGCAATAATACAGTACAATAATGTCTGTTTTTTCCCTGTAAATAATGTTGAGCATTTCAAAATATAGAGTAAGTTCTTAAATTGGTTAGTTAGGAGTTGTTTGAGTACACAGTCCTATAGACAGGCTTCTGAGCCTTAAACTGCACAAACTTCAAGAGTAATGGATGAAAAACCTTTAATATTCCTATGAGGCAATTACCTCTCTGTTACCTAAAAGTGCATAATTAGCTATTAGCATCTAGCAATCAGATCAGGGTCAGAACGCTGGATATTAATAAGGTGGTGGAGAGGAAATGCCAGTTTTAAGGTATGACACCTGACACTGTTACTGTGTGTTTATGGCTGTTTGATGGAAACCTTTCAGGCTCTGTGATCAATGATTCTTTGATGTGTGATTTGGTGACAGCTGATGGAGGTGGACTGATGCTTTGGATGGAAAATGTACTTCTCACTAATGACTTTGTAGAGGCTTGTTTCCCCCCTGTTGCGTTTGCATCCTCTATTGTTTGTAATTGGAAAACTAATCTACAGGAGTGTCTATGTCTATGAATCTATCAATTTATAGTTGACTGTTTGAAAAAAAAAACAATTCTGAAAGTCATCTATGACTTTTGTCAAATCTATCTAGGTAAGTTGTGAGATCTGTCAAAAACAGGGTGAGGCAAAGTATTTCATAATGACACCAATTTGTTGTCAGTCATTCTTTTTCCACACAGCATTGTTTTTTACTTTATTTTGTCCAGGAACTAGTCATCATCTGTCACCTTTTTATTATCCGTCCAACTGACTTCATTAAATTAATTACACACAAAAGGAAAAGTCAAAGGAAGAGGTCACGTGTTGTCTTGGCTTTTGAAATGGAAAAACAAATAATTATTTTTCCTAATTGCTCATAACTTGGTCTTCCGGTTTGCTTGTATGGAAACTGTTCACCTTGTGGCTCCTGGTTTTCCATTTCAGTTGACTAGTGACGGAGCACCAAAAATGTCTTAACCTGTTTTGACGTTTGGAATCAAAAAAGCACCGACATTACATATATATACAACCAAACAATTAAAAAAAACAACAACAAACATCCAACTGAAGAACTCTCCTGGCCGTATACCTCCTCATTTCTTTTCATCAAAACCTGTTCACCACTCTGAGGAGGAACCTGTCCTCACCAGGATCTTCACTGGTCTCCAGAGCCCGGCGGACTTTCTCCCAGAACACTGCGGTGTGATCCTTGGCTTGGGGCCAGCTCAGGTAGGTCCGCTTCTTCAGCAGTTTCCTCATGCGGTAGTAGGGAGAGAGATGAGAGGCGGGAATCTCCTCCAGAAACACCAGGATCAGCACATCCTTCTTCTCTTCGAACAGACGGTAGCTAAACAGAGGAGGAGGTGAAGATGGATGAGGACAAAACGTCATCGCCCTTTAACTCAACTACGTACTGTATATTATTGGTTAATCTGTTATTGTTTTTGATTAAACATTATGTCTACAAAATATCAGAAAACAATGAAAAATGCCCATCAGATGTTCTTAGATCCTAAGGTGACGCCATGCTTTGTAGTTTGACCAACAGTCCAAAACCCAAAGATATGCAATTTACACTGATTAAATAAAACACAAAAAACCCAGTAAATAAAATTCACCAGTTGTGAATTGTTTCAGCACTAAATTAATTAAAGGATATATCTTTTTAATGTCAACAAATGTCATGCAGAGCCAAACCAACCATCACTAAGTGACATGTTCCTTCACCATGAAGATTATAGTCACGTCAGTTTAATCAGAAAGACATCGATCAGCGACCACATTTTGAGTGTCCGGTGAGTAGTTCTGTATAAGGCAGATGCTGCTGTTGTTGTGCTATGTATCACAACCTCTTGACTTTGTACTACATTGTAAATTAACTAAATAATTTTAGTACAAAGTCAAGAGGTTGTGGTTTATGATTTAGCATAAAAACAAGCTAGCGCATGCACAATGGTGTCTGCCTTACACACAACTACTCTAAAGACTGAAAACGTGATCGCTGTTAGTTTTTGAAACTGTTTCTAAACAAACTAACGTATCCAAAACTCTTTGTGGCGAAGGAACATGTCACCCAGAGCAGCAGTGTGGCTCACTGATGTATTTTTAATAGTTTTTGGACAACAACAGACGTCTACGGCACAGATGAATATGATATATCAGGCTTTGAATACACACACAATACTTTTAAGTAGATCAATTCATTGATGATAATTAAAAAGACAATTACATCTGATTGACAAGAGCCGTGACACTGTTTACATAAAAGTTGGTAAACTCTTCAAGTAAAGGCGTGGACTGCCCGTCCACCTCAAGGTGCAATTATCAGTCTTTACAGCTTGAGCACCTGGTGTGGAAGTTAGTATGCACACAGACTATCTCAGTGGGCTTTTCAGTGCAGTACAGTGCATGTGTCAACCTGTCCTTTTATTTCATGACGCAATATACCAAAATAATAAAGGAAAAGGAGGGAATGACACCACACGAGCACTTTGAATATAAAGGGAGGAAGAGGACTAAGTGCTGAGTGTAAGGGATTGATGGATCCTCCCAATGGAGTCGGCCTCGGATCTGGACATGGCCTTGTCGCACTTTGTCCGGGTTTTTATGCCTTGGCGTGATTTTGGAGATATTTCTAAGCTGACAGAAATATAAGTGTATAGTTGTTCTTGGCATGAAAACACCTTACTCACTTTAATTTTGGTTTAGTTTCTGCAGACTGGCTCTGACTGGCTTCACTGGTCTCTTATAATACAGACCATATAAGAGCAGTAAGCAGTACTCATTTCCTGCTTAGGGCACAAGGCAACTTTGTTCACAGGTATCTTGTCTTTCTCAGCACATTAAAGTGTAAAAAAATACTCATTTCCTACTTCCGTGTTCAAAAAACTGGAATAGACTTTGTCCTATTGTTTTCAGGAATTTTGGCAACAAAGCAGTATTGATTTTATCACATCATAAGTTAATGTGAATAGCATACTGTTACTATGAGTGTGGTGAATATATGAGCACAGCCAGTGATGGATTGTATCAATGCATCAATGAGAGATGCCTCTTACAAGCTTAGTGAGGTGTTTTACTGATATGCATCTCAGCTCAGACACATTTATAGTGAGCTGACACTTTACCTGGCTGTCTGGATCTCTCTGGAGCACCACTCACTCTCAAGGTATCTCTGACTGATCACACAGATAGTCTTTCTGCATGCATAGATGGCATCTGCGATGTTTTCTATAATGGGCTTCCCTGAGAAAGACAAAAGGAAAAGGTAAAAGAACAAAGCTGATGAACTGTGTTCTTCTCTGTAGTCCCTCTGGTAGTGCAAAAAAAAGTACTGTGGTGACACCCTCTGGAGTACAAATGAAACTACAAAATGAGAACATCAACTGTGATGAGTAAAAAGCATCTGTGTATATTTATTACCAGACTAAATGTGCATGTCTAGGGCACACACTGAAATCAGATGGCTTCTGTGAAAACCCACTGGAGAGAAATGCCATTTTTTTTCCTACTGCCAATGGACTCAAGTGAACATGAGAGAAAATTGTGAAAATGTATTTAACACATTTGTTGGACTGCATTTTGAACTCAGACTTAAATTTTTTTCCCTTTAAAGCTCAGCTGGAGCACAGAACAGTGTTCTTTTAATGCCAGGTGTAAAAAGCATCCTACCTGGCTGGAAGTCTCGATGGTGCAGACACAGTCTCCAGCCCTGCTCTCCCTCCAGTTTTGGCAACATCTCTTTGATGACCCAGGGCTCATCATTGACGTTGTAGGAGATGAAGGCGTCGTACTGATATGGAGTGTTCTTGCTCTTTTGTTTTGAGTCAAAGAGCAAAGCCAAGAAGAGGTAGTAGGCGTAAACCACCTGCCATCTCAGAAAATGGTAAATGAAGGACGCCAGCATAAACAGGAGGATTGTACATGTGGTGGAGATAAAGTAGAAGAAGCCAATGTCCACTGAGCAGGATCGGATGTCGAGGTCTTTCAGTTTCATACCTTTAAAATTTGGAGGATAGTTGCACAAAAAATCGTAAGCGCCAAAAACTTGCGTTTGGTTGTTGTTTTCCGCCCACTGGAGGAACCAGGCATTGTCGCAGTCACAGGTGAAACCGTTGAATTCGAGATCCAAATATCGGAGAGCTGGTACAGACTTCATTATATCTTCACGGATAACTGAGAATCCATTCTTTCTTGCCTGTAGGAACTCTAGCTTGGTAAGGTTGGCTTTTATCAGAAAATCTAGAGACAGAAGATTTGTTTGAGATATGTACAGGCTTTTCAGGTTTCGAATTGGGGAAAATAATTCAGGGGAGACATCTATAAAGTCGTTTGCAGTGATGTCAAGTTGTTCCAGTTTAGGCGTGTGCTTAAACATGTCTACATGCAAGGATAGAAGTTGACTGTTTCTGGTATTGAAAACCAATAAATTGGTCAAACCTTCCAAGATATTGGAAGGCAGCCCCCTAGACTTGCCCCTGTGGTGTTGTGAAAGAAGAAACAATGTCTCCAGACGAGAGAGCTGAGAAAATGGTGGATAAGGCAAAGCTGTGGTGAATTTATATTGAATGTGATTGTTCCTCAAATCTAATCTCCTTAGATTGATCAGGTGATTGAAACTATCTTTGAATAAATCATTTTGTGTAATCTCATTATTTTGTAGTTGAATATCAGTAAGATATGTTAATCCAATAAAACTATTATTGTGAAGCATTTTTATTTTATTATCATGTAATGTCAAGTTCTGGAGGGATGGCAAGCCTTTAAATTGCCCATATTTAATGTCAGTAAGTTTATTTCCATTCAAACGCAATTGTTTCAGATTTGGTAAGTAAGTTTTATTGAAAGCCTGGCCTAGTTTAGTAATTTGGTTTGTCTGTAGCTTTAAGACCTCCAATCTTATTAAATCCTTGAAAACACAGTCTTTTAGAGCTGAGATTGAGTTCTGATGAAGGCTGAGCTCCCAGAGCTTTGTAAGATTGGCAAAATCCTCACAACGAAGTGAGCTGATTTTGTTAGTACTGAGATCCAGTTCTGCAAGAGTTGGTATATTCCTTATGACAGATGGAACAGATGACAGCATGTTGCGGCTCAGACTCAAGATCCTCAGACCTCGAAGAGTTTTGAAGGAGGTGGTGGAGACGTTTTCTATCCGATTCAGTGCTAAGTCTAACTCGGTTACACTGACGCACGCCTGAAACAAATCCGTAGACTTGATGTTGTTGTGTTGGAGTGTCAGTGTGGACAATGTTGGGATGGTACAGGAAATATTGATTAGTGATGCAAGGTTACGTTTCATTGTATTCATCCTCAGAATAGTCAGTGAGGAGTTGAAGCTCTCAAAGAATGATTTCATGTCATTTAAAGCCAAATGAAGCCCACCAATATCAAGAGTTTTTACTTGGCTGAGAAAAGTTTTGTTACGCACGTCCCATATTATAGGTTTCTTTCCATTAGTGGCGCCAATGTTAAACCAGTTGAGATTAGGAAAAACATCTGCGTGGATCCTAAAGACTGAAATTTGATTTTGAGACAAATCGAGGGAAGCAAGTTTTATTGGGGTGTTTGTCAGCTCCCATGACAGAAAAGTTTTTAAACCGATTTTTCTCATTACTAGTTCTCGTAGACTTGGCAGCTGCTGTATTATAGAATTAACTTTTTTTAATTCTTTCAGGTTGTTGAAAGAAATGTCCAAAAACCTCAAGTTTGTCAAAGGCTTAAAGGTGGTGGATGCCACAGTTTCGATGCGATTGCTAACCATTCTTAGCTCTGTGAGATTGCTTAAACCATCAAAAATATTCTCTCCTAGGTTACCAAATCTATTATTATTTAGACTTAACTTCATGAGGGAGTGCAGATTGGCAAAGGCACCTTTAGCTATCTGCGTTATTTTGTTACGTTTTAGGTCTAACTCTATCAAATTTGGTACATTTTTGAAATCTAATTCTTTTATTTTTAAAATTTTATTTTCAGCCAAGTCAAAAACTTTAACTGTTGATGGAATATCTTGAGGGACAGCGCTGAGATTACACCTGGCACAAATGGCAGCATCTCTACTGACCCGACATGTATTCTTCAGTGAAAATCCTGTGACTGGGACCACAAAACTGCTGATACTCAGAAAGAGGAAAATAATGCTTAATTTAAACCATTTGGATCCTCCTTTTGGCATTGTACCATCTTCTTTCACTCCAGCAGCCATTTTTAAAATCTTCCTTACAAAAGAAGAAGTGAAGTCCACCCAACAAGGGAATTTGTCAGATTTCTCAAGATATAGTCCACCTTGTGAATAAAACTATGAAACTGCAGAATGTTATCCTGGAAATACAATAAAACAGAAAAATATAGACCATCATCAGGAGTGACAAATACTCAAAATTAGAAAATATCAATCATAAATTGTGCAATGTGCCATTATGGAAAGTGAAAAAGCATAACATCTGAGTTTAGGCACCACACTAAAAATCACTGTGTTAAAGTTTTACCCAGTTTGGACAAATATAACACAAATATATCACTAAGTTAACTTTACCCAGTAGAAATCTGTTAATTTGACCCAATGTTACACAAGGTTTAGCTTAAAAACTGTCACAAATGTATTGTTTCTTGTACAAAATGATATGCAAATGATATTCCAAAGATACACAAATAAATTGTTAACAATCAATAACAAACTGTGACATGTAAGTTTAAAAAGAGTAGATTATAACAAGCTTAAATTTGGGTAAAAACCCTCCAGTAAAATAAAAATAACACTAAAATTAGGTCAAAACAATCCCTTGTCTTGAGTGGCTTTCTGGGTGACATTAACCCAGTATTGTGTTGGTGCTATATTGACACCAATTAGGTAAATTGGTGTCAATATTAGGTATTAGGTACACCAATTAGGTAAATTGGTGTCAATATAGCCCAGTAATTTTTAATGTGCAGTTTCTTTAACCTTATTAGAAAAGGTTGAAGCTATAAATAATAACAACAACAACAACAACAACGATAATAATAATAATCATAATCATAATCATAATCATAATCATAATAAGTCATCAATACTATATTAACATGTGACAAATGCTGGTGTCTGTTACTCACTGTGTCACGCATGAAGAGCTGATTAATCACTGATCTGGTGAAAGCTTGCACTTGCTTTATTTGCTTGACTCATGGCGGACTTCACCATTAGGAAAGGTAAGCCACTGCATGAGGCCCCTAACTGCTATAGATTTATTAAGATGTTTAGATATGAAACATATAAAATGGTTTTACTATTCTAACTCATTATACCCTGAAATTAATTACAAAAAGTCCCCAAAGCACATTTTACAAAATTGTTGTCAATGTGCGACCCTCTGCGCTACAGATTAATGGACTATCCCATCAACTCTCCACTCACATGCTGCTGAGCGGAAACTCCTCAAGTCCACGTGCAAATCAAAAGTTATAACAGAGTGCATATTTAAAGGAAAAGGAAGTAAAAGTGAAGCTGCTCCCCATTAAACAACTAGCAGGATCACAGTTACTAGTGTGTTCTTGTTGCAATGACTCACTTGCAGTGGTGGAAGAAGTACTCAGATCTTTTACTTAAGTAAAAGTACCAGTACAGCAATGTTAAAATACTCCATTACAAGTAAAAGTCCTGCATGAAAAATTAATTACATCAAGTGACTTATTTACTTGAAGTCTTGCAGTGAAAGCAGTGGTTTGTTTTCAGTTTTTGGATTTTTTATTTATTTTTATTTATTGAAATGAAACCATGTGAGAAGTTTAGAGGGAAAATCACTCTTTGATGGAGCTGTTAACAACTCATAGACATCTGAAATGTGACCCCGACTACACACTGCTTTTTGTAAGAAGTCAAAAGCCAAAAGGGTTGGAAACCACTGGTTTCATCTTTGTGTTGTACTTTAAAAGCTTGTTATATTATCCATTGTGTCAAATCTTCATCTGAAAAGTAACTAAAGCTGTCGAAGAAATGTAGTGGAGTAGAAAGTACAATAATTCCCACTGAAATGTAGTGTAAGAGTGGAAGTATAAAGCAGCATAAAACAGAAATACTCAAGTAAAGTACAAGTACCTCAAAACTGTTCTTAAGTACAGTACTTGAGTGAATGTACAAGGTAGAGATGTGCAGACAATGTGCAGCAACATGCTGCTCCCAGTGACGGAAGAAGTATTCATGTCCTTAAAGTAACAGTACTGCAGTATAGAAATATTCCATTACAAGTCAAAGTCCTGCATTTAAAGTTGTACTTGTGTTATATTATATTACATGTTACTTGTGTTATTATTATTATCGATGCATTACCTTATATGCAACATTTGAATGTTAATTTTAACAGAATGTTCACTACCTTATATACTGCTGGGTAGTTTATTATATAATGATACGTCATATTTTATCAGTTCATATATTTTGTATCAAATTCTTAACCTGAAAATGTAGTGGAGTAGAAATATTAAGTAGCATAAAGTGAAAATAATCAAGTACAGTACAGCTGTCTCACTTGAGAAAATAAATTTTGTTTATTTCACTGGCTGCTTCAGTGAGCAGTTTGTATCAGATAAGAACAGGAAACACCTGGTAAATGACCACAGTTATGGAAATCATCAACCTCCTTAATACAATATATACTGAAAAGTAGGGGTGCAACGGATCATAAAAGTCACGGTTCGGATCGTATCACGGATTTGAGTCACGGATTGGATCATTTTTTGGACACTTACAGCATGGAACTTTTGCTCATGGTCTTAAATGAAATCATTGAAGATGTCCAATAGTTAAATAAAACCTTAAAATATATAAAATATTCAAAGCTCAATTGTTAAATTAAATTGCAATATGATGCATGATACCTTCCTCCTTTAAACATGGTAGTGAATGAAACAACAGCCTGTGTCCACATCATCAAAACTTGATGATAACTTACAAACATAAACACACATCTTGTCCTGCAGCTTAGTTTGTTGAATGGGCCACCAAACAAACATTCACTGGGGAAAAGTGCACCGCTAAAGTCGGTTAGCAGCTATGTAGCTAATTAGCTGCTCAGCTGCAGCACATTAAACAGCAGGTAAACATACCTGCAGATGTCACCACGGACCCGTTAGATGCTGGTTTGGTCGTTGCTCTTCAAAATCCCTGTTAGCGATGCGCTGTCTGTCCATGAATTGTATTTACAGCTGTTTGTTTATTTTGTCTTAAATGAGACATTAAATTTTGCAATTAATCTGCAGCTCACATGCGTGCTGAACCCTGGGGGGCGATCTGTATGGATCACGGATTAACTATGATCCGTTGCACCACTACTGAAAAGCAACCAAGTACATTTATTCAAGTATTATGCTTACAGTTATGAGTACATTAATATTTCCCTTTTTTTGCAACTGTATACTTCTACTTCACTTCTACTGGGAGGGATTCACTTCCGTCTATATCAGGGGGAACACTGTAGTTGTTCTACTACATTTATCTGACAGTTTGTTACTGGTTACTTTACAGATTAAGATTTTACACACAAAATATATGATCAACAAATAAAACATGATGCATTATTATAGATTAAAACTATCCAGCAGTATGTAAAGCAGCTAAAATGAGCTCTGCCTAAGTACATTGTGCTAATAATACAAATGAGTAGTATTATTAAATTAAATACATTTTTTTATGCAGGACTTTTAGTTTTGACAGATTATGTTTAGTGTGGTATTAATAATTTAAAGTTTCGAGTACTTCTTCTACCACTGTCAATACCAACATACCCAATCAGACAAAGGGTGAAAACAAGACACGAAGAAGGCCCCGTGACCGAGTTTGCCTACAGCCCTTCAAACCATTAAATCTGTCCCTGGTTGGGACAAAATGTTCTTCTTAGTTCAAAAAAGTGTTTGTCTTGATGTATGGCTAAACACCTTTACTCTGTCCATCGGGTGCCATGCCATTGGTCCGACGGCCCATTATTACGAAACCCCAATAGTTCGTTAAACTTCCCACTGGACTGAAAGCCCATTAGTCCAATGGCCTGTTGTCCCGAAAACAAAAGCCCACTGCTCTGAAGGCCGAGTGCTCCAAAAATACACACGTTCCCTTGACCCCTAACCCTAATCCTAACCATAACCCTAACTCCCTAACCCTAACCCTAACCATAACCCTAATCATTTTAACCAAAATGATGATCTTTCCTTAAACCTAACCAAGTGGTTTCTGTGCCTAAACCTAACCAGACCTTAACCACAGCATTGTCACACCATAAAACATATTATCTTTTAACAAGTATGTCAAAATACACTAAGATATTAAGGGCAAAAGATGACAGAGGTAGCCTAATCGGAATGCCTAACCATAAATAATGGCAGTGCGTCACTATTGATTACCTGATTAAACAGACTTTCTATATAGTATTGAGGTCTTCTGCTAAATTTGGCATTATGTTTCACTCAGTAGAACTCTGACTTAATAAATCAGTAGTTATAAAAATGTGTAAACTTTGTCGTTAAGGCAGACGTGTATTATCTGGGAAACATCAAGTTTATTCACTTTATGGAGCTACAATGAATACCAAGTTATATCAAATGTTTGCTGAATGAGTTATTGTCTGTTTATGTGTCGAAAGAAACCATAAATTATCTTTTAGGAGTAGATGTTTACCGGTAAGCTCAGCTACGTTAAATTTACCAATATGTTAAAGGAGGTTTTCCTCCGACAGTAGGAAACAGTTAAAGACTTTATTTGCCTCGTTGTCAATCATTTAAAATGTAAATTAACTTATCAAACAGACTTTTCACAATTAACTCAGTTCTTCTGATAAATTCAGCGTCATGTTTCACAAAGCAGAACTCAAACATTAACGTTACACATCTTTAACTTAGTTCACAGAAGAGCTGTTATCAGCCGAAATGAAAAGTCTTTCTTTAGGAGTCATACAAAAGTCATATGCTATGATTTATTTTTATGATTTATACGTTATCTGTTAAATTAAGCAATATGTTAACTGAGTCTGTAAAGTAGTGAGGCTGGCAGTCACTGAACTCCGACTCCAGAGTGTGTATTTTCAGAGCAATGGTCCTTTGGAGCAGTTAACTTTTGTTTTTGGGATAACAATGGGCTTTCAGTCCAATGTGACATTTTTAGAACTATTTGGGTTTCAGAATGATGGGAGCCTCCGTCTTTTGTCTCTGTTCTCTTTTTCGCGGAGCAAGGAAGTGAGAGTAACTGGCAGGTTCGTTTTTTTTTGTCAGTAGCTGTAACTTAGCTGTAAAATGTATGATTTACTCAAGCTTCTCAGTGTTCAAGGAAATAATAATTCAAGGAAATGTTCTCCACTTCAAATAATTCAGATTCAATGCTGTTTTTGTGTTTACATACATTAAAATATATCTGAGAAAATTACAAGTAGTAGTACAGTGTGGTCTAGAAGATTCTCTTTATGCAAATATGTTGTCTAACTTTGACACGCTTCTTTTTTTATCAAGTCATAGACTACAATTGGTGGCGGTCTAGCTCACTTCCTCTTAAAAAGTCGAAGTATGCGTAGTGCATATTAAGCCAACTGTCTGACAACACTTCCTCTTCTCTGCTGGTTGAGACAGTACTTTCAACTGGAAGACTGAGAACGAGAAAATAAGGGTTGTTAAGGGAGTGCACTTCACAAATTCACTGAAGCAACATGAAACAGATACATGGCGAATTAATAAACACATTCAGAAGGAGTCATATAGATATACATATATACATACATGCACATACATTTGGGCATGCTGGTTAGGGTAATATACTGTGTATAACTCTCTGATTTCAATCTTTTTTTGCTAAATTGCCCTCCTCGTATCACTTAAAACTGATCTTATGCATACTCATGCTCAGAGAGTACATTTACTCAGGTGCTGTACTTTCGGAGGTACTAGTACTTCTTTTCATTTTCAGCTACTTAAGGTAAATATTGAACTTTTTACTCCACTAAATCTAATCGACAGCAATAGTTTTCTAGTTACTTTGCAGACTGAGAACAAAAATACTGTATGACGGCTTCCTAAAATATGGTGCATTGGTACCAATCAAACAATCAAATTTTGATCAGATTTTGTTAGTTCTTTTGTATTTAAACAGTATGAGCTGGAAAAACTTTTAAAAACACTGACTAGCATTTGAAGTCTTTGCTGATTTCCCATTCATTTACAGTAATATATAAGTACAGTATTTCAAAATTATATAATAATGTATGATCATATTCATAAATCGTGTTCTACAGTTACATGTGTAGTAATATAAGGCTCTTTTGTAAAGACAAGCCATCAGTTCAGGCAGATCGCTAAGTGATGGACAAAAGACACGTTAGTGTGATTTACTCAGACAACTAAACCGCCCACTTCCCCATCACAGCGGATATCTACTTTGTCTAGGTGTGAGAAAATGCTTTATGAAAGCTCATATTTTCTCAGAACCTTTTTTTCACTTCCTATTTATATTAATCATAAGTTCCTCCGTTGAGTAGAATATTAAGCTGTTTGATATCATTGTTGTCCATTCATGAACAGTGAAAACATGTCTTGACCCACAGCAGTTTCAAAGACCGGTTAAAGATTGTGAACAATGAGAGTAAACAGAACAGAAGAGCTAGTTCTCATGAAATACAAAATTATTTTGTGAAGTTTAGGAGCAAGTTTTTTAATATGAGTCTTCAAACTACCATAAGCAAACTTAAAGAGCTCCATCTGGCCAAATTAGTTGCCTCAAACGGCATCAAAAATCATTCATCAATCTTAATCTTAAAAATCATGTCCCAAATTGTCAACGAAGTAGAACAGAGGTTGAGGTGATTTCATCACATTGTCTTCCCCTGTATTTCACAAGTCCAGTATAGATTGATGAGGATATGCTGTAATGTAGGTGATGAAATCTGGATTTTTGCATTTGATTCACTCACTCTCTCTTCGGTGTGTTCTTCATGCTAAGCTATGCTAACTAGCTGCTGACTATAGCCTCATATTTAACGAACAGATATGGAAGTGACATCAATGATCTCATCTAACTCTTGGAAGACAGTCAATCAGCATATCGATGGCTGACGAACAAAACCTCCCATCTGAAAAATCCACTTTTTTGAGAAAACTAAAAAAAAACTTGTTTTTTGCAGAATGCTATTTGTTTAGGATACCCAATACATATTACACTGTTTTTGGACTATATTATTATATTATGCGTTAACAATACCGACTAGATATTAATGCCTCGCAAAGTGCAGATAGGAGCTTTTGCACTTGGTGCAAGTTGGAAGAGATTCTACAGAACGATGCTCTGAATTAAGTTAAATATTAAAATTAAATTAAAAGTATTGTATTATATTATAAAATTAAGTTTGTTTTCAGGTAAAAAGATGTAGTAAATGTAATAGTTACTACTTCATAGTATACTAGGGTCAGAATTACTTAAGGGGGAAATTCCTTAATTTCAGTGTATTTGCCTCTTTGTCCACTGGAAATGACTGTTCAGGGATTGCGTAACTCACGACTTTTCTGTGACAACGAAGGGCGGGATTATCTTGCAGACAGACTGAATATGAGCAGCTTTCCTTTTCTCATCATCCAAAGTGAAATCCGCCAATCAGAAAATTCTGCAGACAGGAGGTTTTGCGCTTTGGCCATCGATATATCCCAATCCTTATCCCCATGACTAAGCACTCAATCTCAGTGTAATCACAGAGCGAAAACTTTATAGCCACATTAAAGCAATAAAAAAGTTTGCATATGCCACTCATCTTTACAAGGAGAGTCTACAGCCATGCTCATTGACCAGATGATGGTGCTATAAAAAATTAAGGGATCACTGTTATGGAATTTTCCATCTTTAGGGGTTACAAATTGGGTTCCACTGGGTCAAGTCTGGGCCTTGAGGTCACAGAGTAAGTCTTGCAGAGCAAGACACTGCCTCTGCTTGGATTTACAGCTGTCTGTGATGTTTGGGGAAACAGAAGCCTCTCTGATAAAGGGTAAATCAGTATTGCCATGGTTACCAAGGTTCCTAGACAACACAGATTGGTGAATGATTCTATTGACATGATCAGATATTCAAACCAGAATGTGCTCATGGTGATCTGAAGTTCCATGCAACGTGACCTGAACTGACACAAGTAAAATTAAGTTCCTTGTTTAGAAACTAGTGAACCTATTAGACTAATTTTTTCATATTGTAGGCTGATCTGCTGAGGTTAAAGACTAAGAGTCAGACCTTCAGTGGGCAGAACGGAAAGAGACAGCATGGGAGCAGAACGCTCTGGTGTTTACTGTGGTTTCCAAGGTTACCAAGTGCTTTCAATAAACAGTCTCAGCATTAAGACATCAAAGACTCATGTGCAATTTCTCCACTGAGGTGCTGACCATCCCTTAATATTCTCCACAGCAACCACCAAAGTTATTATTATTGATCCTACGCAAGACATGAATGTCTGTACCAAATTTAATGATAAATAGCTGTTGAGACATGTCACTGAAAACCACAACCTCATGGAGGCGCTAGAGGAAAAGTCAAGGGATCAACAAAGTCATTGGGATCCATGAATATCTGTACAGAATTGACCACAAATTGATTTTGTCAATATTGAGATATTTCAGTTGATAAGTAAAAATTTTGACCTGTTGGTGGCCCTTGAGGAAAAAGTGATTGGGATTCATCTACTAGGGACCAGCTGCTAGCATAGCCACAAATATACAGTATAAAGAATCAAAGTAAAAGGCTAAATATGACTTAAAAACACTGATCCATGCAAGTTAGACTCATGTTTTTTCTCAGGTCTCGCCCCAAAACCTCTGAGGTAACATCAAAGATAACTGAACACATCACACATATTCACTTGTCTTTGCACTGCCCTCCAGTGTGTCATACAATAGAGCCAAGTCCTGCTGCTGTATCTCACCATATGACCAACATCAACACTTGTCACCAGCAGAGGTCTCAGTTGGAAAAGGAAACTCTTACTGTCCTTGCTCTGTTCTCTGGATTACTGCCTCTCCTCTATAGTGTATGTGTATACATCTACAGAGCAGATGACGCAGCAATGAATTGAATCAAAGGAATATAAATCTGATTTGATCTTCATTACATGTTCTTCCCTCCTTCATTAAAACTAAACTATATGTGCAATTTACTTGCTTACCTGCGTCCCTGTGTGTATGTATGGTATGTGTGCGTGTGTGAAATGTTTTAAAGGTGAGTAGTTTAGTTCAACATCCCACTGGTAAGCGTGAGACTGAATGAAATGCTTTAAACACCCAAACAGGAAACATATACAGTGTACAATACCGCAGCACCGGACATACAGCAAAGATGCAAAGGAGAATACGCTACCACATGTTAGTTTAAGGGAGAATCCTTATAAATTCACCTCACGAGAGTGGACAGTGACTGAATTTTAGACAAAGGAAGTGAGATTAAATTGAGGAAGGAGTCAGTAGGAACCTTTTTTTCCCCATTTAAAAAGACCTTAAAGGATCAATTTAACAGAATGACAAAAAAACAGACTTACCTTCAGTAGAATAGCCACACAGATAGTTTGTTAGTTTTATTTATTTATGCTCAGGTGTTGGGGTCTGAAAATTTTTTTGTTGCCACCCCAACATAATGACACCATTCTTGGAAAAAAAATGTTACTGTTACATAATTACATCCATTGTATTGCTGGAAGCAGGAATCTCACATGAGGGTTTCTCAAAACTTGACTTGGATAAATAAAACCAAGATGGAAACCACACACATAATAATAGAGGTTCATAGATGGTTCTTCAAAAGGCTTTGTAGTTCTACAAAGAACCAAATAAAGAACCTCTTTATTCAGTGGATGGTTCTTCAGGTGTTTTATATGGTTCTTTGCAGTATGAGGAGGTTTTTTATTCTTGTTTGAGTCATTTGTTGGTGGGTGATTTCATGAAAAAAGTCAATTTTAGCTACTGACTGACTTTGGAATAGTTAATTAGCCAATGCTCAGGCAATTACAGAAATAACAAAACAAACATTGCATTACATTGATGATTTCAAAGAAGTCCTTTGTCAAAAATAATACATCAATCACAATTATAGTTTTAATTTCTGATTAAATATTCAAAATAAGAATGTTTTTTGGTAAATTGGGTGCATTGATGCTTTGACACTGTATATTTCCCACGACAGCCATATTTCCTTATCCAAATAGTAGCCTAACAGAGCTCCATCCTCTCCTGCACATAGTTTTGGATTTGATTAATTGCACTTCCACTTCCTTTGGAGTTGCATTGTAGATTATATAACACAGATCTTGTAGCTCTTTACTGTCAGATTTCTCTAAACTGTGTCTTGCATCACGAAGGAGCTCTGTTTCACATACATAACACATAACAAAAAAATAAATAAAAAAGATTAAAGAAAGCAACACGTCATTACAAGAAAAAACTGCTCGAGTATATTTAGGGTAAAAATATTTAAAATTATGATAAAAATGTAAATATATGGGGTCATCCCGGTGGTCTAGTGATCTAAGATGCATGTGACCTTAACATCCCAGATTTGAATTTGGCCCAACTTGCCCCCAAAAATACTCTAAAATGTCAACTCGTATCAAGGTATAACAGTAAAAAGTAGACTTTATGGGAATTAACTGCCTTGCATGCTGTCTGACTCAGTGACTTGCTCAAGGGCACTTAACCATGGGTAGATGTTTTCTTGTGTTGTATTGGATTATACCTCAAAATTTGTATGTCATTTTGGACCAAAACATATTTTAAATGAATACATGTCAATTTAAAACAGATACGCCATCATATCTAAATGAATTTTGGCACAACTGTTAATGGACCAAATTAGGGTATTACAGCATGAAAGAAAAGAAAGAAAGAAAGAAAAGCAATAGCTTGAGGGTACAGAGAAATGATCTGAGGTTGGCTGAGGATTCATTAAGTGTCCTCACGGAGACAGCTGAAGCAGGAAGTGTGTAGGTACCCCATGTTGTCTGTCCCCAGAGGTTCTCTCTCTCTCACACACGTACACACACACACACATACACACACACACACACACACACACATATACACACACACACACACACTTATACACACACACACACACACACACACATACACATGTATGGCCTGATTAAATATCTTAGGAGAATATCTTTCCTCCATCATATCTGCATCATTCTATTGCTCGCAAAGGAAAATACAGTGATAGGTGCGCGTGGAGCCACCCACGGGGCGCGTGCACAGTTTAATCATATCTGGGGAGAGAGAGAGAGAGAGAGAGAGAGAGAGAGAGAGAGAGAGAGAGAGAGAGAGAGAGAGAGAGAGAGAGAGAGAGAGAGAGAGTCCGGTGTGACTTATCTATCCTACACTGCTGCTGTCGGTAACGGAGCGGCTGCGCACACACCTACACACACTCCTCTCTATCACCCTTTGTCGCGCGCACACACACACACACACACACACACACATACGCGCGCGCGCGCGCGCGGAGACACGCACACACCAGGAGTGCAGGACCGGGCTGGCTCACTGGGAAGAAGGGAGGGAAGACAGAGATAGAGACTGGCGACACATGTCAGACCGGATCGAGCAGGGGAATGTACCGGATTCCGCTGCACACACGCCCGGGCTGTCCCGCACTGAGGGCTGCGCTGCGTTAACGGGACGCGACACCGGGCTCCAGGGGCAGGCGGACAGGACCGAGAGAGTGTGAAGGAGTCACCTGGCTGCGGAGGGAGGGAGCAAGGGAGGGAGGAGGGCGGGAGGGTCGGGGGGGAGGTGTGCCGGCTGACAGAGCTTTGTTTTGGGTTAACACCGCTTGCGCGCAACGGAGAGTCAGCGCAAAGTTTCCTCGATGGCGCTGGTGATGGAGCCGGTGAGCAAATGGAGCACGAGCCAGGTGGTGGACTGGATGAAAGGTAGGTTACGCACAAATACACACACACACACACACACACACACACACACACACACACACACACACACACACACACACACACACAGATACTGCGTGATCATGACTGATGCATATTAATGCAGGGGAGACAGAGGCTGGCAAAATGTGATGTTGCGTGGGAGGTGTGTACTGTTTGTGTGTGTGTGTGTGTGTGTGTGTGTGTGTATGTGTGTGAGTCCATGCATCATCCTGGCACCTGATGATCAGTGGGTGATGATGTAATGTGTGCCAGCCAAACTTCACGG
Organism: Thunnus maccoyii; assembly: GCF_910596095.1. NCBI lineage: Eukaryota > Metazoa > Chordata > Actinopteri > Scombriformes > Scombridae > Thunnus > Thunnus maccoyii. Next base: position 6,893,911 of record NC_056553.1, on the reverse strand, counting down.
CTGAGAGAAGAGAGTTTTAACAGAGAAGGATTGATGGGCTCAGCTGACAGTAGTCCTAAAGATATAAATTCACAACATCTATACTGCTGTCAAACTGTAAAAAAAAAAAAAAAAAACTAAAAATGTAATTGAGTTTTGTTTATATGAGCGCTTGCAGTGATCAGACCACAGATTATAGTCATGCATAATTCAGCAGCCAGGCTGATTAGGTCTGTACCCAGAGGCCTGTGAACATTGTAAAACTCTTTTACACATTAAAAAAAGAAATAGCTATTGCTGCTGATACATTGTGCTTTCCAGCTTCCACACTGCTGTTCGGCAGAGCATTTATTACTGTGGAGAGAACGGGGCTAATGTAGACAATGTGACATATTCTGCATTTTCTCTGCAGGCACGCTGGAGTTTGATATCAGAGAATGGTAAACATCTGGTCTTGGTGACAGAAACAAATATCCTCTTGGACTCCGGGTTTTATATCAGTTATAGTTACTTATTTTCATTAAAACACATTAAGTACAAGTTCTTAATAACATTGCCATAATATATGTTGGTGATAGTGCATATTGGCTCATATATACAGTATAAACAGTTGGTGCCAGTCCCCTCCATAACCCAGGCCTCCCCAAAACCATATAAAAAACAGTGACTTGCCTCAGTAAAGTACAATACACTGGTCAGATTTATCATCATTATATAGCCCTTATTTCTATTGTTAGATACCCTTCATTATAAGCCCCTTTGAACAAAAAAGTATGTTACAACCAGGTTGTAGTCCTTATTTATTTTTACAGAAGTAATACATATCCAGTTTGGCAAAAAATAACAATGTGAAGGTCATTCAGAACTTTCTTAATGAATCTATTGAGTTAATAAAAACAAAACTGATATCCTGAATTTTCCTCCAGATGCCAGATCAACACAGTTTGCAGTTGAGTTGGGGGCAAATTTATAGGATCTGGGGTTGTTATTGGGTGATAAAACGACACTGGGGATTGTATTTTTAAAGTTATACTCCACCCAAACTCTATATTTTTAGTATCATTCCCTACGAGTCGAAAAGGTTGCTGTAAAATGTTTGTCTCTTGCTCCTCTGAGGATGGAGGTTGTGGTCAGTTTGGATTCACAACAAATACAATAGACTCCAGTGATGACAAGGGAGCATATTCCCTTATTCCCAAGGCTGTAACTCAGTCAAATCTAAATGCACAGAAGTCATAACAATAGTAAAAAAAAAAAAAAGATGCTCCTTATAACTAGAGATCTTTGCTTGCGTGGTTACAGTGCAAACAGAAACTGCTAGTAGCTAATGCAGCACAATTTTTTTATGGTGCAGTTTCAGCACATTGTAAATCAGTATAGGCTAAAAACCAAGGCGTGGGTGTAAAACGGAGCTAACTCACTGACTGCATGGTAGCACTAAGCTATAGCTCCTGCTAGCACCCCCTAAAGCATGATGAGACTGTAATGAGAGTTCGCCCTAGGGCATCCGAACCTCCAGACCACCACTGGTCTAATTTAACACCACATTTCTAGCCTGTGCTGTACTTTAAAGGTTACCGCAAATTATTATCAATGTGGAAAAGAGTATTGAAATAGTATATATAAAAAAAAAAACTTCAAGAGAAAATGTCACTTTTGAAAATATGTATATTTCATAATGAGATAGAATGAAAGTTATTTGAACTGATAAAAGTGATTCTGCACTTGAAATATTAATATGGCATAAAAAGAAGGATAATTAAGTACAAGTTGCAGCAAAATCTGGCCGTTCATATGAAAGCTTAAGGACGGGTTCACAATTTTTCAAGTCTGTCTTGAAACAGTAGTCAGGTGCCTAAATGAACATTGATGCATGTTTTTCTCGTCTCAATCATTCCTCCTGTTCATACCGATCATACTGACAAGATCCCTTCATGATGCACTTACAATGTCGGTGATGGGGTCCTTCTGTGCAAAAATATATTAAAAAGTTTATGTGAAGCTAATATGAAACTTCAGCCATCTGAAAGAGTCAAATCAAGTAGATATTTTTCAAAGTTACAGTCTTTTTAATGCCAAAGTCCCAAAGCTCAACAGGGAAACTCTGCCCAAGGAAACACAAAGAGAGAATTTGAAGGGTGATGATTTAATAGCCGGTATGAACAGGAGGAATGATCACAGTGAGGAAAACCTCTTTCACTGCTCATATCGACATCTGACTGTTGTTTTAAGTCAGACTTGGAAAAACTGTGAACCTGCCCTTTAAGGCATTTTAAAAAGTTCAACCCGCCACCTACCGTTTGATCAATTTTTCACCTTAAAATGTGACCTTTTAGCCTTTATTAACACCCTCTTTAGGTCAATCACTGCCACTTTTCTCTCGCTGGAAGGCGACGCCAAGATTCATCATCGCACCATGTCTCATCAGGCTCTGATCACAAACACAGCTTGATCCAAAGTCCCACCCTCCACATGAACTGAGAAAAATGACTAATATCGACTAATGTTAGCAATAATTGTTATTCATCATGTCTGTTGCATAAAAAGCGGGTCAGGGAATCTATTGACACACAGGCTTCAATAAAAATGAAAATGGAAATCGTGACAAAAGATTTATTTACATGATGTACTGTTTCTCGGAGCCTCATCGTGGATGGGTTATCGGTTGGTCGTGTGCATATGGCATGTGTTTATATGTGCCTCTGTATGTGTGTGTATGTGCGTGTGCGTGTGTGTGTGTGTGTGCAGTCAGTGTGTGGGTGGATAGTGAGCTGTTCATCTCAGACCGTCTGTGCAGAACAGCTGACAGACACACACACAGGCTCTGAACAGAAGGCTCCACCCGGGTCCTCGGACATTTGCGCACATACACACACACACACACACACACACACACACACACACACACACACACGTGGCATGCCTTAGTGTGGTATTCGGTTCATGCTGGGTCTCTTGGGTGTGTCTATGGCGACAGAGGGAAACATGATATACTGTATTTGTGTGTGTGTGTACAATAACATGTACAGATCACATATGCCACAAGCGTTTGGGGCCAAAAGGTCTGAGCGCTGTTCACTTGGCACGGCTGTGGCTAAAACAGTATGGGAGTGGTACAGTTCAATGGTAATATGAGAACTGACATTGCTGAGAATGCTGGGAGTTTTTGTCCCATGTTCACCGTCCTGTTATCATCTGTTCACACAGGATGCCGGGCTGAATTTCTCCTCATTTCCCTCGCACATATATATTGAACGCTGGACAAACACATTTGATGACACCACTGTCATAAGAAAAGGCTGCCAGAATGATAACCACAGCCTTTGATCTTTTTTAGACTTAAAGTGAGACATGATTAGACATATGAGGATGTAGATTACCTAAAAATGTTCTTCAGTTTGCATCAGAAAAGCCAGTTCCTGCGTTTGTTGTGTGCACTGAGCAAACATGTGATGCACGGGGGAATTTTGGTTTCAAGTGTTTCGGTCACTGAGAGGCCAGAGTCACTCCAGTATGACGCTGCTCTGGCATGTTGCATTACTGTTGCAGGCTCAGTGATCAAGCTCAGTTGTTTTGTTGAGTTAAATAATTTTCATATTTTAAACATTTAAAATACAGCATGTTAAAGGTACATTTTTAAAAAGTCCTAATCGAGAGAAATCTAAGCAGATTGATAAAAATGCACTTTTAAGATGAATCGACAATTCAAACAAGAGCATGAAAGTTCCTTCTTTATTAAGTTTGACAAACTTAATCTAAACATTCACTCTCTAGCTTTCTGACTCTTTCAACACATCTCACTGACTTAATCAGCAAATGGAAATGGCACAGCTTTGAGCACACAACATTGATATACTATCACCTTATAAAGTTGATACAAGTAATGCGTTGGCAAATAGTTGCCTATTTACACATCCAGCAGATCCGGTGCAATAATCCCATTTATCAACAGTCATGCTTCTGGCTACCTGTTGAATGTAAGTCCAAAATTCATTCTCTTATTGACATCCTGTTAGCTCTGTTTTGGTCTGTACCAATTCCTGAGGGAAATATTTGTCTCTTTAGATGCTAAATGCTCCACTATGTTCACCAGCTAGCTGCTAACTTTGTCTGTCTGTTGTTTGGTGCTGGGTTGGGTAGTGTACAGTGGGTTTATCAGAGCTTTTTCCACTGAAAACAGCTGCAAGTGGAAACAAGGTGGATTTGATCGGTGAGAGTGAACTAAAACAGTAAAGTTGTGAGTCACAAAATCAAAACAATGAGCTGAAAGATGCTAAAACGCTGTAGAAAACTGCTACATACATTTTTTTGTCACTATGAGTCATTTGACCCACTATTTGAGGTCAGTAAAGAAAGAAAAATCAGTGTTTGTTTTATTGCCCAATGGAACTAACATACAGTTTCGACATTGCTGAGCTAAAAATCATGCTATAGCAATCTGTTTTGTGCAGTTTTAAAATTAATTGCTCCATTATTATAAACACTATATACATAATATTTTAAAAATCAACATATTTTACCATCATAAGTTGTTTTTTTCTCATGACTTTAATTACTGAACATTTTTCCAGCTGTAAATACCTGATTGGAACAAAACATTTACTGTCACTTGTATAGTATATGTGTTCTGTTTATTGAGAAATGCAAATTTCCAAGTAGAAAATGTCTAACTCAAGTGAGCATTTCTTTGCTGTAGCGTTGCCTTGAGCAAAGTTGCATTTTCCTTGCTTCGGTGGCCTCTTTCCACTGACTTTTCATTCATGCATGAGGCCTGTGCTTTTTTAAGCCTTCCTAATTGTATTGGCACAAGACTGATGTGATAGTGAGAGGAAAGTAATACAGACAGTCTTTCAGTTGAGCCAGAAAAGTCTACAAACAACAAAGGGAAGAGCTGCAAAAAAAAAAAAAAAAATACACACAAAAGGCACAAAAAAAACAGTAACTAATGCAGTAATAGAGTTTGCCTGGTTTATATCCCCGATGCAAGATCATCTCAGACGACGTTGGGATTCAAACTGGCAACTTTCCGGTCGTAAACTCACTTCTAATAACTGCAGGGCTTCCAACATCCTGCATTTACGAATCCCAGGGACGACGTGAACGCTCGTCTAACTTTTATTGTTACCGAAGCTTCAGAGTGCTTGGAACAGATGACACACAGCCCGACTGGGAGGGCCAGATCTTTTATAGGCCTCTCAAACATCCTAGAAGTCACCGCAAAATCTAGTTTTATTAGACGTGTGTGTGTGTGTGTGTGTGTGTGTGACAGAGAGATAGAGGGGTGTTTGTAGGAGTTTGGCTCGCCTGCTGTTGTGAAAAGTGTGCCTCTGTGGGAGTTTAAGGGTGTGAGTCAGCTATGAATCACACTTTTTCTGTACCAGTCGAACACATGCGCACACATGAACGCGATTGTACACCTAAATTGTACATGCAGACACATGAGTGCACGGTTGCATAGATTAGACACCATTATACAACAAACCCACATACACTCAGCTGGTCACTGTCACTTTATAGAACGTGAGAGGGAGATTTAAGTGTTTTTCATTTGATATACAGTACAATAATTATCCTATACAGCAGCCATACATGTTGAACTGTATGCATATGTTACCTGTATAACACTGTTTAGTTTCTGTTTCATTCTGTGTGGGTGTGTGTGGGTGTGTGGGTGTGCGCAGTCGCTGCTGATGTCACTCATAATTTAACTCATTAGCATTCAGGGCACTCACGCTCTCCCTCTCTGCCAGCGATAAGCGATGCTGATTATCAATGAACTTTTGCTACACAGTGTATCTCTCCCCTTCTGCTTCTCAGCGGTAGTAACACTTTGCCTGCGAGAGCCAACATTGTTTTAATCAGCTTCACGTCTATTAGGGACCGTGCGCTATTAACACTCATTAAAACACAAGTCTCGCAGTCGAGTGGAGAAAGTGCTAGGATGACTTGAGTAAAAAAAATAACATTACCACAATTCAAAAGTATGCAACTCGGCCGAAAGTATGTGGACACCCAGACTTAACACCTCTGTGATTGCTGGGTATATTATTCTGAAACTAAAATTTGCTCCCATTCAGCCACAAAAGTGTGAGGTCGGCCAGTGATGATGATGATGATAATGATGGCGATAAGGTCTGGCTCACAGGCAGGCCAGTCAACTTCTGAAAGAAGCTTTAAAGCTTTTGTGAGGGGAATTGCAGAGTCAGTATGGAATATTATATCTTTCAGAAAGCTGTGCTTGGAAACAGGGTTTTGTATCTGTAACTGTAGTTTTGTCAACTTTTATGTGTATGTGCTGCAAGCTTGCACATACTTGAACATTTGGGTGTCTGCCTGCAAACTCTGTTTTGCAAGTTTGTGCATTTAGTTACAGGCCTTTGACATGGTGGCCAAAGTGTGGACTTACAACTTCAGGGTCCGCTTTGGGCCCTTAAAGCATTTTTCCCACACCCAGTGATGGGAAAAGGAGCGGCTGTAACATTGGATAAATTCTTTTGAGTGTTACAAACCCCCGCAACATGACTCATTTCAGAATTTGATCCATTCAGTCTGATAACATTTGGGATGTCTAGAGGACAATTTAATTATTTTATCTCCTTTCAAGTTAGCAGAAGGCTAACTATAAGTTAGAAGTCTCTGGTGCGCACGATGTATGGGCCCAACAATCAAGAAGCGTCAGCAACATCCAGGTAATTTGTTTACAGCTGACAGTGGCTTTTTTGTCTTCATTCGCCACTGACTTTGGCTTTTTACATGACTGACCAATTGGATTCGCTGTAGCGGGACCAACAAAGCTGATTGGTCAAAAGTTGAAGGTCCTTCTTGCAAAGCTCAGTGTACAGAACTGCAACACGTGCAACACGCAGTAAACAAAGTCTGTGCACAAGTGAACAGCATCTCCTGCATCTTGGTCCACTTTTTGTCATCTATTTATCTAACCATCTACCCAACCCGCCTCCTGCTAATATAGAAATTTGCCACCTTATATAGACGTCATCGGTCTCATGGCATCTATTTCAGACGTCGTTGGAGGCCTTATTTTTTTTTCCATCCTACTTTGCCTCTGATTGGCTAGTACCGGTTGCCTTCGATGGTTATGTTGGTTAGGTTTAGTCATGAGGAGTAAGGTTTAGGTTGAGAATATCAGGGTCAGAGCCAATCAGCGGCAGAGTACGGGCAGGTCTTCGTAGAATGCGGGTGGGGGAAAAAAAAACACTTCAAAAATTATGCTAAAGGGTTACCCAGTGTGATAAAAAGTGACGCCAAGGGCTCCTGATCAAGCGTCCGTATGTGACGAGTTGGGAGTGAGAGCGTTGGGAGCGTGTGTGAAATACATGCAATTTAATTTAAAGATTTTTCTCTTTTCCTCTCCTCCTCCTTCCTTTTTTTTTGCTGCTTCTCTTCCTCCGCTCTCTTCCCACCCTGTTTTTTTTTTTCCTTCCGTCTTTGTTAGCGTGGTTATGATAGATGAGTGTATTATAAAGCGGGGACCATACTGTATTATAAAGCGGGGGGAAATCAATGCTCATTCCTCAGAGGTGTGTGTATGTGTGTACTACTGTGTGTTTGCCAGTTGGCTGTTTGTTAAGAGGTTAGAAGCTGGATACATTCATTGTTTTGGGAGCCAGGGGCTGCCGCTGAGCCGCTCTGTCTTGATCTGCTTTCCTTTGACTCAGCAAACCCGCTCTGGCCAGCTGATACACACACACACACACACACACACACACACACACACACACACACACACACACACATACACATACGCACACACATGAACAATGCTCACACCCACTTGCTCACTCGCAGATCTAAAGAGAATGTCCCACACGTACTCACAACACAGACGTTACACAATCCAACAGAGAATAAAGCCTTACCTGGATGACTGCCTAATTGCCCATCCATTACCTCTTCTGTTCCAGTCTCTCGACTCTTGTTTCAGGTATAGAGTTTGTTTTAGGTCCTTCGGAGACTCTTAGCTGGACACGAACTCACAGATAGTGCTGATCTGAGGCCCTTTTGTTTCTGAAATCAATAAAACTTCATATGACTCCTCTGTCTCTGCTGTAGTTTCAGCTCTACAAGTGTACAAAAAGTGCTCGTTTTTGGCACAGGAGGATGCAAAAGCAGTTATTTTTTTAAGATGTACTTACTGTACATCCATAAATTACTGGATAACACTTACAAACCATGCTGCTGTGTGGAAGTAGTGCGATGTTATTAGTGCTGCAAAACAGATAAACAGATTGTAAAATTGATAAATGGACCAGGCCAATATGTCAGCTGATATTAGCTCATTGCAGATGCTGTATATTGATATTGGCGTATATGTCAGCCAATGCGAAAGATTTGTTTTAAAACAGTATCACCTCTCTAAAGTTCAATAAGGAGAGATCAATCCTTGGTGCTTAATTATTGAGGATAGCAACGGAGAAAGATATTTGGCAATTTGACTCCATTGATGTGAAGCATCTTCATTAAGGGCCGGATGAAGATAGGAGACAAGACAGGATCCCCCCGGAGACTAGACGCTGGTGGTGGTGGTGGTGAAGTGGAGCCAGCAGGTGGTTGATGGAAATCTTTGGATGAGTCTCCTTGGATATGAAGGAGGGTCATGGTGCTGATGGGGAGGAGGTGGTTTGCGCAATGGCAGGTCTGAAAGAAAGAATAGCAGATGATCATTAAAGAACAGCATGTAGGGATGGATTGGCTCGAGGAACGAGGTAGAAATATCATTAAGATCCTTATCAGTTATGGTGATGTTAGAATTGTGAATAGAGGGATTTTGACTTGATTAAACTTTCATTAAAGCTTCATTTAGTGGTATAGAATCATATAGTTTGTCCACCAGAGTAGTGACAATTGTATTTTCCAACTGTCCAGTACAATTATTGGAAAAACAAATCTAAGGGAGCCATATAAAAATGTTTATTTGTGTCAGGGTTGTGTGTCATTCTCAGGTTTTTAAAAAAAAATGGTATCAGCCTCAAAAATCCTGCATTGGTCAGACTGTAATACTGTCACCTCCCATAGTGAATGTAACATGTCTGTGAGTAAAAACACAAGCAGTGGTGCAAATGTCCAAGTTGAATTTGAGTCAGAATATCAAAAAAAACAAAAAAAAACCGCACACAAAATTGTCCAGCTAAAGGGAAACTCCATCAACCGTTCAAAGATCTTACTTGCTGCTGTGCAAATTAAACCGAGGCTACATGTGTTCTCCATGGATCCACTTTTGTGACCTGCAATTATCTCTGAATCAGTCCCAGAGCTGTCCTTACACCTTTCATGTAACATGACCAGCACCTGTATTTAAATCAGCTCAGGATAAATCTTAACCTGTGAAGCATGATGCATTGGGAAAAACAGTCAGAAAAAAATCCTAAGTGAACATGATTTGACGTTTATGAGATAAGATTTTCAAAATAACTGTTACGGTCCTTTGAAGCGATGTTCAGCTTTGGTAGAATTGGGAGAATAGAAGTCTAAATCCTGTTGATTATCTGTATCAGTCCGTTCTGCGCTGTGGGAGATGGAAGAAAAGGGAGTCTCTTTATTTCTCTTCTCTCTCCATTTATTCTCCTTTTAATGGAGAAACAGGCCTCAGTCACACATTTAGCTCGTAAATGGACAGGAACTAAATGTTTTCTCCCTTTTGAATAAAAAAAAAGACAGAAAAATAAACAAACTAAGACCTAAAACGCCTCCTGTCGCTCTCAGCTGTCTCTGAAAACATACTGTATTTTATACTTTTACTTCATGCTATTCTGGCTATGAAATAGTGTCGGGCTGAAATCTACAAAAGTGCAAACAAGCTAAAATGTCTCAAAAACATGACACAGCAGCTGTTGTATTATCTGAAACAAACTGCTACAAGCAGAAGCAAAAATCTGTCTTGCATTTTCTTGCGCAGACTTTAAGAAATCTGTCCTCTCTGTAGGCAGACTTTGAAGGAGGAAAGCCATCGGTGAAAAGTGTTGTAATGAAAGCTGATTAGTGCTTCTGGAGTGCAGCCTGAAGCCTATAATTTCAACTAGTGTCTGATTATCGATCAGGGAATGAATGTGTGGAAGAGTGTCTGAGCAGTGAGCAGGTCATGAAGAGTGATGGTGTTGTGGGGATGAGCCTTGGGCCCATTTTTCCCCAGTAATCTCATTAATTGCCATAAATACGTATGTGATTACAGGAAGTTTAGTCGCTATAAGCACCTTCAACCAGCAATCGATCTTCATTTGACCTTACTTGCTTATTGTTCTTCTCTCTTATTTGTCACTTTACTTTTTTTTAAAGTAAACTTAAACAGTAAAAGTTAACTTTCTGTAATTGAATGCTTAAAGTCTTTCTTTCTAAAAATGTGCAAGTGCGGTAAGATTATTTCAACCCTGTTCCGACACAAATCAGTTGTTTTCATCTTTTTTGTCTGATAATGACAATAATTTCTAGAAATGTCTTGAAACAAGTTGACTTCTGTTTGAAACAATTTAAAATATTCTTACTTTTGTTTTATAACAAGGCTAATAAGTCAACAGCCACATTAGGCTACTTTGGAACAGAGCTAACATCGGCATGCTAACATGCTAACAATGACAATGCTAACATGCTAATACTAAACCGTACTAAACAGGTATGATGTTTACCTGTTTACATCTTTAAGGTTGATGGGAATATCATTAGTTTTGCAGGTATTTGGTTATAAACTTATTGCAGCAACTTATTGCTGCCTTAAGACAAAAAAACATATTTGCTCAGTATTACATTATAACAAAAAGGTTTTCTTATGAAAGAGTTATAATGATTATTTTTTCTATTTTTCTCACAATAAAAACAACTCAATAAAACAAGATGTTTATTCACATTAAAACAAGTGCATTTTCTTGTTATAATAAAATATAAATACTTGCTATAACAAGAAATATTAGAGTGTATCTGTATCTCATAAAAACAGCAGTGTTGCTGCTGTTGAAATGGAAGCGTAAATTGATAAAGTCTTACCTTCTTTTCGGGTCAACACATAATGAAATTCTTCTCTTACTTGCCAACCTAGATGGGGTTGTTATCAGCATGCGGACACTGTTCGTCTCATATTGGACAAAAAAGCCAAAGTGACATTGTAGATGGGTTTGTGAAAGCACCTTGGATGTGTTTGTCACAACAAAAGCAAATACTATTATGAGAAAACTTTATCATTATAATGAAAAAAAAGGTATTTTGGAATAATGAAATACATTTTCTTGCTATGTGAGGCATATGCATTACTAAGGCAGTTCTGCACTGCTGTATAAACAAAAGTCTCAACAAATTAAAAATTTGACCTGATGACAGCGCTAGATGAAATGTTAAGGGATCGCCAAGGTTATTACAATTCATCCTGAAGGGGATATGAGTGTGTGAACCACATTTAATGTCAATCCATCAAATAGTTGTTGAGAAATTTGACTTAAAGGTGCAGTGTGTAGAATTTAGTTGTATCTACTGGAATAAACTTGGCAGAAATGGAATATAATATACATAAGTATGTTTTAATTAATGTATAATCACCTGAAAATAAGGAACATTGTGTTTTCGTTTCCTTAGAATGAGCCCTTTATATCTACATAGGGAGCGAGTCCTTTTCCATGGAGCCCACCATGTTGCACCGCCATGTTGCTACAGTAGCCCAGAACAGACAAACCAAACACTGGCTCTAGAGAGGGCCTTTCGTGTTTTTCACGAGTTTTACAGCCACTGCAGGTTCATCTGGTTGCAATCTTAAACCTCACCTCTAGATGCCACTAAATCCTACACACTGGTCCTTTAAAATCTCAAACGTGAACCTGCTGGCATCAGAGGAAAAGTCAGAGGGTCACCAAAGTCATTAGATTTCATCCTTTGGGGATCATTAATATCTGTACAAAATTTCATAGCAATTTCTTGTGTAGATGTTGAGATATTGTTGTTTGGACCAACGTGCTGCTAGCTTAGCTAAAAATATGAATTTGTTTCAGATATAGACAGAAATGTCTTGATAAGTTGTTGCTTTTTCATTGTGAATTCATTATAGAGACACTGTGGTGAAATATAGACACTATCTCAAACCTGGTTATTTACAGCTTATTGTTCATTGGAGTTTGATAGAAGAAACATTTTCATCAACAACAAATACTGTCACGAATCTGGTTTTGTTCCCACTCACTCAGAAGAAGAAGAAGAAAAAGATTGATTTTTTTTTTGTTCTTGTGGTTGTGATCTCATTTTGGAACAAATACGAGTGTACGGTTTGTAACCTTAATACTATGTGTGTTTGTTATAGGTCTGGACGACTGCTTGCAGCAGTATGTGTGTGTGTTTGAGCGTGGAGGTGTTTGCGGGGAGCGGCTGCTGAGGATTAGCCACGCCGAGCTGGAGGAGCTGGGAGTTTCTCGCATCGGACACCAGGAGCTCATTCTGGAGGCAGTCGACTTGCTCTGTGCTCTGGTGAGTTTCTGTATTTATGTTGTACTTCAAATGCAGTGCTGGATTCTCATTAGCATCTTTACAGCTGCTGCTGTAGTGTTTGCCGTTCTGCTTGAGTGCACATCGCGATGGACTGCAGGGAGTAAATTGTGAATGTCGAGTGTTAAACCCTTGCATCTCCCAAATGACACAAACTAAGAAACAGACTCATTGAGTTTTGGGTTATGAAATAGATCCCATTTAAACTATAGAGTGAGCAGTGTGAAATGTGACATTTGTATTGAAAAAGTTACACATAAATTCCTGAAGCTTACCTTTGAGGTTAAAATGAATCATATGGCATTTGGGGAGAGATAATAAAAACACTAAACCCGGTGGGATAATGCATAATTATTGGTTTAATTTGTTTGTTTCTTAATATATTCCGCCAAAAATGTGACAGCATTAATTGGTTGAAACTGATCATTGAGCAGAAGTTGGAAGATCAGTTTATACAAAAGTAATTTAACGAGTGTGTCATTGTGTATCTAATTTAAATAGGGGTTGGAAATAGGAGTGGAAAAATTACTTATAGCATGAAAACAGAAATCACAGACAAGCTAGTTGTAACTTTAGGATCATCAATACCAGACGAGCAACTGGAAGATATAAAGGTCTGGATGGGTAAAAGTGCCATGTTTTGTTCATGTAACTGGAAAAGTAACATTTAAGCAGTTTAACAAGTAAACAAGTTGGTTTTGTTACATTCTGATAACAGGAAAGCGAAATGTAAACTAGGTGTTTCGTTTTTTTACTGTATTTGTTGTTTGCAGCAGGTTCCAGGTGGTCTTGAATATATCCGGCTCAAAATCTCAAGATTCCTTCATACTTCAAACTTGAACATAAATAATAATAAATGTGTTGCACTTCAAAGGAAAACAAATCTGAAGCACCAACTGTTACTCGGTGGCTAAAAACTGACGTATGTATGCTGCAAAAGGCCAATGACAAACATTTCAAACTCTGGAGTCCAAGTTACCCCACCGGCTTTGTATTTTCTGATGAAGTGATGAACTAATTAACTATATATATGTACAATTTTCCTGTTTCCTGTCTGTTTGTTTGTTTTTCTTAATGTTCTTTGTTCTGTTTTAATTTCAATGTCCTTACTTTATGTGATAAAAATGTGAAAATCAGTAAATAGTTTCAAGCAAAAACATAAATAAGCAAGAGTTTTGATATTTTTTGAATCTATTGAGTGTCTTTCTGTTGGAGTCAGTATGATTATTTTCTCTCTACTGAAAATGTCATAAAATCATTAATATGCAGCAGACTCCTTAAGAAAAGCTGGTAAACATGTTGACAAATGAGATTCTAATTTGTATTCATGATGGTTCATTGTCTGATGGTCCAGCTAATCTGTATGTGTGTATGTGTGTGTGTGTGTGTGTGTGTGTGTGTGTGTGTGTGTGTGTGTGTGTGTGTGTAGAACTCAGGTCTGGAGACGGAGAGTGTGAGGACTCTGGCTCACAAACTCGGCGCCTCGGCCAAAAACCTGCAGAACTTCATTTCCGGCCGCCGCCGCAGCAGCCAATCAGAGAGCAGAAGCTCGCGGCGGCTCCCCAACGATCTGCTTACTTCCGTGGTCGACCTCATCACCGCCGCCAAGAGCCTGCTAGCCTGGCTGGACAGGTAAGGCCCCTTCATCACTGTGTTTGTCCTGTACACAGATTCAGTGTGTTTATCCAAAGACGGTAACAGAGATTAGAGTTTGTGTTATAATTTTTTTTTCTAAACTCAATGTCTACACCTGTTAAAGACTCCTGTGTATACACTTATTCAAATGTTCATGTCTCTGGACGACTCAAGACAGTTGTAGGATTGCAGAGTCAGCTTTTTGTGATTTTCTGTCATTTATATAAGGTGATAATATTGGATGTCTACATTAAAAATGGTCAAAATTCCAAAATTTGAGGTGAATATATGTAATAATGCCACCTTCAAGTCAAAAACCAGGGCTTCAGACTGCTCTGAATGCAATATTACCTCTACTTCCTCATCGAACCGACGTCAGATTGTTTGCACATGCCCGCCAACAGCTGTCCGTTTCATAGTCTTTGTTGCTAAGGTTACTGCTAAGGTTGTTCCATGTGTTGTTTGCGTTATCCGATCGGATTCCGGCTCGAACACGTACAGATGTAACTGAGAAGTTTCCATTTCAAGTAAAGAACAAGAAAAACAAGTGAAATCCTACTACCACTGTATGTTTGTGTGGCCTCTGAAGCCGACCAATCAGAACAGAGTGGGCTCATCGGGGAGGGGGGTCTTAAAGCGACAGGCGCTAAAACAGCCTGTTTCAGACGGAGGCTGAACCGAGGGGCTGCATAAAGAGCCAGTATAAGATGAATAAGGAGTGTTTTAAGCTGTATATCATGCAAAGATGTTCCAGTAGAGCCCCAGAATATAAATATAGACCTGGAAATGTGCATGATATGTCCCCTTTAAAATTACTGTGCATTAATAATATAGCACCACATCCATTCAATTTGGGTTTAATTACCTTGACGTTTCCCAGTCGTAATTATGACTTGGATGGTGACTTGAACCAGTATTTACCAGTCAGAAACTGATAATTACAGTAACTCCCATATGACACGAACATGAAATCACGCTGTATCCTCTCTCCTCTTGCTCTTTGAGAGAGTGATAGATGGTGAGAGGGGTTATATCAGGTGCTGGACGAGGTCCATTAGTTTAATGTCTTTCATCTGGGGCATGAGAGAGAGGCCGCAGTAGTTTTGTTTGGCAGCAGGGCACTTAGATTTGGAACATATTTTTATGTTAGGACATTAGCAACAGAATGATTAATTTATATTTGTCCTTTTGTTAACTGCAATGAATCCTAAGTTCATAATTTTCCAAGTCAATCAATCAGTTAGTCTTCTTTTAGTGTCCCCGAGGGGAAAATACATCGCAGCCAGGTGACATCAGTCATTTATCAGTTAAAAAACGGTACCAAGAGATTAGCTGAACCTCCAGACAGTGAACCACTATGAATACAGATTATGAGTTCCATTTATTGCCAAAACCATCCTTTAGCAAAAATAAAAAAGGATAAAAGAAGAATCCCGCAGTAGATCCAACTTACACAGATTCTGTGACATCTAAACTCTAAAGCTCTAAAACCTTCACCTGCTATCAACTAGCAAAACTATTATTATTATTTTTTACACTAAAGAAACTTTGTATAACTAAAGCTGTGAAAAAACCAAACAGACCCAATTGAAAGTTCCCAATAAATTGAATAAAGAAACATTTTAATCTCACAGAGATTGTCATTAAATAGATTCAGTAGAATCTACTGTACATGATATCTTTAGGGGAATGTCCATAGTTAAAAGATTATAATATTCAATATAGAAACTAGAATTATAAATCTTCCCTCCATTCAAGTCTTTTACCCAGCACCTATAAAAGTATTTTTTATTCTCTGTTTTTCTTTTTGTAATACAAAGGCTTTAATCTGCAAAACAAAAGACTCTCCTGCACGTTTTTCCTGCAGATGTCGGTTGTTGACATCTTTTGAGAACTCTGTTTTTTCTCAAGAAATAATGTCAGACCTCTTTCTCGCCATGTTTCTATGTCTCTCCCTCGCTCTCTTCTTCTCTCTGTCACTTCATTTATTCATGACTCGACACGATCTCCTGAACACAGCACACACACACGCATGCGCACGCTCGCACACACACACACACACACACACATCAGATACAGAACTAAAGGTCTTTGACATCGGTTCTTGAAATGCCAGGCACCCACATCTGTCCTTGGGCCATCTAGACACACATAGAGAGCCACGTCCACAAAACGCGCACAGACCCCCGTAGAAACACCCACACAGGCTCGCAGACAAACACACCCACACCCGCGCTACACTGACACACGCTTATGCAAGCGCGCGCACGAACGCCCACGCACGTGATGCAACTGTAAATGGCAAAAGCGACATAGAGAAAGGGATAGACTCAGCAGAGCCGGCACTTGATGCTCTCTATTCATCATTCCTGAGACATATCTATGTGTTTGACTGCTTTTATGTTTTTATCCTCTACGCTATACTTACCGAACGTGACTAAAAGACCGATTTCCAGCTGTGCGAGGGCACGCCGATATATTTAAAACACATAAACGTTTGTTTCAATAAAATCTCATCTTCTGAAATTGATTTCGGCTGCCTTGAAATAACAAATGAGCGAGTAAAACCAGCGGATTTTTTTAAAAATTGAAATAAGAGCTGCATGTTGAACTAAGGATTTCCACACATCGTTACGCTTTCCCCGCTAGGATCTGCCTCGCGTTAAAACCCGCAATACGACTCCTTTCTTAAAATGTTTACGACAGATGCAAATGAGCATGAAGCGTAACAGTATAGACGCTGAACTTTCATCTCTCTCTGATTGCTATTTATTAGAGCTCTCAGGGACGGAGGAGAAGTGCAACAGCAGGTCGGCGCCCAGCCAGCGAATCTACAGCCTTTTCTTGTTTCTCTCTAATTGACTTGAGAGGGCATTTTACAACCTTTTCATGTTTAAAGTAACACTTGTCTGCACAGTACACATCTTTTTCCTTCTGCCTCTGATACCCTGATCTCTCCTTATATATATATATATATATATACAGTATACGCTCATCTCTCTTCCTCTGTGGAAACGAATATGATTTCCATCTCCGTTCCTCTACGCAGACATCAAATCAACAACCTTCCTCTTTAGATCTGCCAGGGAGAAAAGTGAATTCATCTTTCCACGATGACTGAAATTTGCAGATGCGTTTCTGTCTCTTTGAACTCCTCATTTCCTTTTTATATGCACATTTGAAAGCACCCACCTACCGTATGAATTAATAACACAGCCACAGAGACTACAGGTTATGTGTGATGTATTTTGCTGATAACTTGGAAATACAGTAGTTTAAGGAGCGTTCTGGGTCTAATTGGTACTTCTATTTTTAACCAGTATTGTGAATGAGCACTTTAACCTTTATTCATTCAGGGGAATTTCACTTTTCCAGGAAAGCCTCGATCACATTCACACAGTTAGCTGCCCAGTATAACCACAGCCTGCCACTTAGCAGCTCTGCTGGAGCAGTCGGGGTTAAGGGTCTCGCTCAAGGGCACCTCAGTGGTGGTAATGAAGGAGGGGCAAGTGCTGCTTCTTCACTCTTCCCACCCAGATTTATCCTGCTGGTCTGGGGGGTTGAACCAGCATTCCTCCGGTAACAAGCTTGCTTCTCTAACCTTTAGGCCACGACTGCCCTAAATGTGAAATTCTGATCAAGATATAGCAAAAAAATCAATTTATTGTAATGTAGCCTTTTAAGACCAGATAAGATAACGTTTAATGTATCTCATCATGTCAAGATACAGCGATATGTTGCCAAGATTTAGTGCAAGAATTTGAAAATTTAGAAGAACAAAAGAATGATGGTGGAAATAGGAAATCTAATGTGATTTTGTCTGAGACAAAAGTTGACAATCATAAGAGAAACGTGGTGAAATCCTCGGTTGTCAATCCAAAATAGTGTCCTAGATCTCACTGTGAGACTCGTCCACCAATGACTGATTTGTGACCAAAGACTAATATATTGTTATGTTTAACTAGGGTTTAAGTTGCATGATTTGAATCCCCATAAATGTGATGTACTTATTATGAAATGCCAAAAAAAAAAACAGGGTAGTATAGTAAAATTAACAGATTTTTTTTAAAATGTAATGCTTTCAAACAAACACTAAAACATTTTCAAGTTAACTGATCACAATAACTTATCATTTCTATGCTGAATGTTTTGCATGTTGTCATATTTTTGAGTCTTTACATCTGAATGTGATCATTCAGGGTATCATCTGTTGTCTGCTGGTCTGCACTGAAATGTCAAATGCACCTTCCTCTCCTGCTCGCTCCTGCTGTGATTGGCTGCTGTCTGATTCATTCAAAGTCTATCTGTTGTCAGGAAACAGAGTTGATTCACCGCACACTTTTTTTCTACAACTCAGGAAGGATATTAAGTCAAATGGAGTCCGAGTGAAGTCAGGAGTCATTTGTGTTCAGGTCAAAGTTGAGTTTTTGCTTTTGATTTAAAGTCTAAAGTAATCAAATTAATGACTCGAGTCCACATCCCTGAGCCTTGAAGCCTCTCTGAAAGTTTTCTGTTTAAAGTAGATGAGAGTTGATGCCAGAAAAACTGAGCATCATATTGTGGAAAAAGACAAATAGCTTGAATACTGAATTAAAAAAAACAAACAGATCATTGACTTTATGTTTAATGTGTCATAAAAACCAATTAGAAACCAGTATTCTCTGTGGTCTTGGTATAATGAAGAACAAAAGCCCTCGGTACTGTAGAAATATTAATGATATCAAAAATAACCAAAAAAGAAATGGAAAACTTCAAAACTAGAACTACAACAAGTGTGAAACGGACACAAACGGAGTCTTTCTCTGCCGGCTGTTTAACGTCATCCGAGCTGGAAAACAAAATGTTGTTCGAGCGTTGTTCGAGGGTCGGTGCATGATGGTTTGCAAACAGTCTGTGTAGCCTTAGGTCCTGCATATATATAGCACACAGCCTCAATACTGATGACCCAAATCACACACACACACCACAGATACACCATACACTAGAGGCTGTGGCCGAATTTTAATCTGGGTCTTTAGAACAAATGAAGTAAAGTAATGTGTTTCTGTTGTATATATATATATATGTATATGTTCTGTATATCAGTAATACTGTTGGGTTTTGATGTCATTGTGTCTGAATGCAGTCATTAGCACCCCATTAGCTGCAGTACATTCCTTATCATTAACACCATGTTCACACCTGAATAGTGTGTTATGTCCAAATCAGCCGGGGCCTCATTTATAAACATTGTGTTTGCACAAAAACGGCTCTAAAGACACCTCTTCTCGCAGGAAAATTGGTTTTTATAAAAGCAGACATGACAACACTTCGGTGGAAACTCTGAGCGTGCATACAAACATTTAGGAGACATTGGGAATTCGATGGTGCCAATGGCAAAGCGAAGCATAATAAATCCACAAAGGCCTAATAACTCCATTCAGACTAGTCTATTTCACACAAGAACATCCAGGTCTTAACAGTGCATTTGTTTGTTTCTAAAGGATTGAAATGACACGTAATCAATGTGAGGCGTGTAAATAGGTGCGCTTTTGTGATAAATAACCGAATGTCTTGTTTACCTGCTTCATTAGAGGCTTCATCATTCAGCCTGAGCCGTTGTCCTCCGTCTCTCGGTGGAGGAATATAACTGTCAAGGCAGACTCCACTTAAAGGATAATTCTGTTAAATTACAACTCGATCATCTGAATGGTCTTTTAAAGAAGTCTGCTGTCAGAGAGCAGAGATGCTGTGCTGTTCCCTGAACCCTTAAATTAGATAAATTATACGTTTTCTTTAATTGGTCACACCAGAGCTATGACACTGAGCAGTGTGGGTCAACCTTTGACCTCTCTGGGGTTTTTTACATACTACTGAATGACAAGCGTTATTTGCATTGATTTACATTGTATGCATTTATTCACAATGGACATTTTGATTAATGGTAGTGTATAATGGCACACAGTATGAGGCTTGTGCATAAGTTCATTGAAGGAAAAATGTACAAATTGTACAAACATCATGGCGGCACAGCTAAAACCTGAAATCCAAGATTTACACTAAACATAAAGTTAGGTTGCATTTATGACTTTATTCTCAAGCTGTTTATAGTTTTCTGAACGGTGTTTAAATAGTTGATCCTCAGCAAATTACAACAATTAATCCATTATCCATTAATCAGTTGAGTCATTTGTTCAGCACAGATGCCAACCATTCTCTTTTTCCAGCTTCTCAGATGATTTTTTTAAAAGCTTTTCTTTATTTTACATCACTGTAAATTGAATATCTTTGTTTTTGACTGTTTGTCAGAAAAACAATAGTATAAAAATTCAATGAATCTAAAAAAATAATCAATATATTAAGTGATAATGAAAGTAAACACAGTTACATGTATTTCTATATAACATATTTCAAAGGAGAAACATCAAACTCTTCATTAGAAATTTACATTCAGAAAGAAAATCAGTTCTGATATTTTTTTGAGTTTTACATCATTTCATGAGGTCACCTGTTCACAGTATGATAATCTCTTATATTGATATGTAAGAAATAATATATCTTCCAAAATGATTTTAAAATGTTTTTGCAACCAATAAAAAACAACAAACAAAACATACAAAAAAAATTCAAGTGAAATGTCCGTCACACTACATATGCAACTTTATATTTCTTGATTTATGATGCAGGTTGAGTGTCACAGATTCACTCAAGAATGAATCACTCGCTGAATTTCTATGTATGTGTCCACACGATGCCTGTCGCGTGTCACCTCCCCCTCACCCCTCCACCCTCACCCCTCCACCCCCCTCTTCCTCCTTTAATAATGGCCCTGTCCATCTCTTTACATTATCGAATGCAGCAGAAACATTATAAGACATACTGGTGTGTTATCTGTTCCTCCCAGGTCTCCTTTTGCTGCAGTGGCAGACTACTCAGTAACCCGAAATAATGTCATTCAGCTCTGCCTGGAGCTCACCACCATTGTACAGCAGGTGTGTGGAATTGTTTGTGTGTGTGTGTGTGTGTGTTTTGAAGGCTGATAGCTCTTATTCTCCTCCACTTGAAGTGTGAGGCAGAGGGGAGCTGCCGTGGGTTGTCATATCCCCCGAAGAACGGTGTGTGTGTGGGTGTGATGCAGCAGTCTAAGACTCTGCTCTTTGCATCTCTGAGCGAGACTTGATTCTTTTTTGCTATTTACGTCTTAACAGTCTGTCTTTTTTGTATGACTGATGTGTGTATAAATAAAAGATAAATGTGTCTGTTTGTGTGGGCGTATTTTTATCCGCGAGGGCATAGAGTGTGCAGGTGTAGGGTTCAGTAATGTGAGGCCCAGACAGTATACAGTGTGAGCGGTGAGATGGTTTGTTTTTGAGTGTTTTTTTTTGTTTTTTTTGAGCGAGACAGGATGTTCTGCTCGCGCCACATTAAATTTTGCTTGTCCCCCAGGACTGTACGGTGTTTGAGACGGAGAACAAAATCCTTCATGTGGTGAGTTTCCCTTCCTCAGCCAGCTGTCGCTTATTTACTCTGTGTTGATGGGTAGCGTTCTGTTTTTGTAAGACCTCACATTCCCTCGTATCCATTCAGATATTGAAGTGTCTAAATAAATCTCAGCGACGCCTCCTGTAGAAGTTTGACATTTCAGAAAAAAAATGTACTTTCTAGCCTGTGCGTTAAAGGATAGGTTCAGGTTTTTTCAAGTCTGTCTTAATACAATACCAACGTGCCAATACGTACATAGAAATGGGTCTTAGAAGCTGTAAAAAATGACTACTCTCCGTATTGACCTTGAAGTTATTCCCCCGTAACGAGACAACGCTGTAAGAGATGAGCTCCACAGCTCTCGCTCTGAGCAAATATGCATTGCAAAGTTCAGCTGAAGTTAATGTGATGCTTCAGGAGTCTCGGTTATCTAAATTGAGTCGGTATCTGCTGAAGTTACAGTCTTTTTGTTTCGTTCCTTGCCGAGCTGCGGCGGAGGGGTACGTGCTAGTAGTCGCATGTAGATCCTCGCCAGAACCGGCAGGGTGAACGGACCACATGCTACGTCTTTGTTTCCTCTTACCCCCCTCGTCAGCTGTCGTCAGCTTAGGCGGTATGATGTGACCGTGTTCTTCAGATGTTTTCTCACAGCTCTTCTTCTACTGAGCCCTACAAACGATGTCTTTATGTCCATTTTGACAGCTTTTAGCCACAAGTCCTCTGGAATACGTTTCTCTCATTATTTGTTTCTTTCAGACCACAACAGATAAACACAGTAACATATTCCGTGTCTTATTAAGCACAGAGGCAGGAGCGAGTGGAGGTCTGAAAGACGAGGATGACAGCTGGAGACCTGCTCTGAGATGTCACACACGCACCGCAACACTCAAAATTCAAAAATATTCCAGCTGTCAAATCTGCAAAGAAAAAAAAAAAACACTCAAGTTTTTTCTCTGAGCACGTCTTGAGTAGAAAAAGCTGCATAACATACTTACTACCAGACTACCAGAATGTTCTGTATCCCTCTGCCACAGCTCAGACTGGAACATCATTCCATGGAAAAGAGGGAATTTCGTACAGTGCAGACTGTAACTTTGGAAGATACTGACTTGTGTTAGCTGACTCAGACTGCTGAAGCCTCATTTTAGCGTCAGCTGAATGTATTTTTGCACAGAATGAGGGCTGTGGCTTTTGGCTCCCATTTCTTTCAGTAGTACAATACAAAAAGTACAAAGTAGTAGTGATAAAGTAAAGAACAGTAGTAGTAATTTGTACCAAATTGCACCACTCTCTCTGTAAAACCTCCTAAAAATTAACCATTGCATACCTGCAAATTACACCTAAAAACTTCCAGGATATCAGTATAAAGCTAAAGCACCTGTAAAATAAAGTATTAGCAAACGAGAGCACTCTGATGCTAGCAAGACTCAGAGGATTTACTCAGCAAAATGACATTTTAAAGTACAAGATAGTACGTCGAGCAAAAAAATCTAAAATATGAAGAAGCTTATCATACTCCTTAGCTTATCGAGCTGCCAGTACAGCTTTCAAAAAGAAGAAGCATGACAGAAAAAAAAGTTTTGGGAGCCACTGCTGTGGATTATCCAGAAAATACGCCGTCAACACTTTTCATTCGAACTAAATTTCTGCCAGGGAAATGATCCCTAAATCAGTCGTCAGCATGTTCTGTGGATTATCCAGAGTCTTCAGTTGTTTCTGGAGAGAAATATATTGCTGATGAATTTTTCAATACAGTGAGTCTCACAAATGAAAACTTTATTCATCTCCGTTGTTTTAGGGGGGGGAAAAAAAAACAAGGCAAATAAACTGACGCTAAGTGAGAAAATTGGTTGAAATGATGCTTTAAAATGCTACAGGAAGCAGCAGAGAACAATAATAAACCATAGCGATGTTAAGACTGGGAGCTTAGATTTAGATTTGAACTGAAATCTGGAGCAAGAGACGCTGCTTCATTAGACAAAAGGCCAAATATGTTTACTGTCCTCTGCAAACACAAAGCCAGAACCTTTGGTTAAGAAGCTGAAACTTTCTCTGAGGGGAAACACAAGGATTTATCAGAGCTAGAGTCATAATTTTGATAAATGCGAGGTGAAGGTTGTTCCTTTTTTTTGCTCTTATTTTCATCTCTGTCTTCTTAATGAAGCACAGCCGGTGAACCTGTTTGTTATAAAAGCTCCGTGTGCTGCTACTTGTCATCTCTTCTTCTCTCCTCTGTAGTGTAAGACTCTGTCGGAGGTGTGCGAGCACATTGTGTGTGTGTCATCGGACCCGCTGGTTTCTCAGTCGGCCCACCTCGAGCTGGTTCACCTCACTAACATCAAAACCTCTGAAGGACTGGTAATGACTGTGTGCATGTGTGTGTGTGTGTGTGTGTTGAAGGGGATTGTTTCATTCGGTGGCTGAGAGCTCAATGAAATCCGAGCAAATTCAGAAACACTTCAAGTTGCACTAAACAACACAATATATGTTTCTGTGGGAAAACTAATAAAAACACTAGTGATTAGTAAAAGGTTGTGTATAGTCAATATCACCAATGATCATTCAGGAAAACAATAGTGAGCCTGTTTACAAGTATCATCGAGTGGTTGACGTATTCATTAGTGTTTGTTTTGTTGTGTGGGCGGTGTATGCAAATTGGCAGATGTGTTCATTAATTTGCTTGTGTTTTCTTTTTTATTCATGTGCATGTGTATGTGAAAAACTATAACTAATACTTCACCTGCAGCTACACAATCTCCTCTTTTCTTTTTATTTCCTTCCGTCTGTCAGGGGATGTACATTAAGTCGACCTACGACGGCCTCCACGTGATCACAGGAACTACTGAAGGGGTAAGAGTCTCACAATCCCCATGTTTTACACAAGCACTTAGCTTTATCTGAGACATAAATAAACCCCAATGTAGCTTATTTCCCTCCACGAGCCCAGAGGTCGAAGGGTATCGAAAACCAATCCTTACTCAGAATATCTGCAAAACTGACAACATTTGGATCCATAACAGCGTATCAGATTCCATAGAGATTCCTCCGCAAGGCTTTTCTCTCTTATAGATATTTAAATACAGTTTGTTAGGAAACTTCCACTCTACTATGCAGGGATCAATAAGCTCAGATCAATTCATAGTCGTCTGTCTTCTCTGGCTTTGTAGTCTCCAGCTGACCGCTGTAAGAAGATCCATGCGGGAGATGAAGTCATTCAAGTCAATCATCAGACTGTGGTGGGTTTCCTACTGTGTGTGTGTGTGTGTGTGTGTGTGTGTGCCTATATTTTCTAAACATACACAAAAATATATATTCATAAGTCTTGTGTGCATGTGTGTGAATGTAGGTATTACATCTTCCTGAAATGAACAAAAAATATACAAAAAAATATCTTTACTAGATAGGAAAAAATGCATGTTTTTCAATCATTTACCGTAAATCTATATATATTTACTTTTCAGTCAGCCAACTCACACAGGGTAGATTATTATCTACATACAGTAATAGTGTTTGGCGTCTAGGCTCTGACCTAGTTGCTCCCCACAAGGAAACATTGATCAGACACAGCACGGAGTGGGGAGCGACGATACTGATTTCCCCTCCCAGGGGAAGACAGACTCAGAGCCTACAGGTGGATGCTGAGATGGAGATGGTGGTTTTGAAACGCTGTATGAAAGGCAGCGGCAGCGAGCAGGCATGGCTCATGTGAGCAGTGTGGCAGCAGGCATGCAGCAGAGTGTGGGCAGAGCACTCAAGACTTAAGTACGCCGCCATGATAATAAGGGTGCGTTGGATATATGTTACAGCGAGGAGAGTGTTGCAGTATATGAGCGCGTTGGGCTGCCTGAACTAGATCACAGGTGTTGCTTCATGATTTGAGCAATTTGTATGTTTCTCAACTGATCATAATTGACAATATAGGCCTGTTTTCTTAAAGGTAACAATCCTTAAAGTCCTCGTCCACTCAAAAATCTGTTTTTTTTCTTGTTCTTCCAGTTAGATGTTTGAGCTTCACTGAGCAGAATAATATATGTGCAGAGTTTGTTTTCACTTTCATCTGCTGATACCTACGAGCATGATTTGTGACATCACAACTGGTTTGGAAGCCAATCGTGGTCCAGTATGCATGTGGAAACTTGAAGCCTCCAGTGCACAAACACTGAGAACAGACTTTTCAGACATCTTGTGTCCAGCCGTTAAACCTTTGAAATGAAAAATATTTGCATATTCATAGATTCTGGGGTTTTCAGTGAGGGAGACGGAGGAGATTTTAAGGATTTTTAACAGGGTGTTTGAACTTTTTTTTGTGGGAAAACCAAGTCAGACACAATTTATTATCACTGACTTTGATCTCACTTATTTTATGTCTTAAAACATGACTGGATGGGATCTTTAACATCATCAGAAAAGATTCCTATAAACAGTAACTCCTACAGTAATATTTAAGCAGTATGAATTAGTCAGTAGTTAGTGTTATATAGTCATTGTGTTATAAAACCTGTCAATCAAATTGGGAGTTAAAGCCAACTTCTGTTTACGTCTATAGTGCAGATTGTAGTTTTACAAGCTGCAAATGCACACAGCAAGTATTGCAATGAGTGTAATCAGATCTTCGACACCTTCTCTGCACCTCCTCTTACATTATAATCAGATCTCAGGTCATTTCAGTAAATACAATTAAGATGCCTTTATGAGAGAGAATCTCCCCAAACGGAGCAGACGACTAAAAAGTCAGATAGTAGACATTTTTACTTTTTGTTTACAGTAGGTTTTTCTGCACAAACAAAGAGTATTGGCATGGATTTGTGACTGAATATGAAAGATGTATGATGAGATACATTTGTTTTCACATTGAGGGCAGGTTACATCACATGAAAGCTCTATAGATAGACTTCCCACCTCCACACTCACTTGCCTTGCACAGAAGGCTCAACAAGCAAGATCCAATCACGACGTGGATGGAATTCAAACTACGGGGCTGCAGCGTATACAGTAAATGCTAGATACGAATCAGGTCGTGTTTGTACTGTTCATTATCCAGATGATGATAGCTTGCCAGCAGGTCAGCATGTACTTTGACCCGCTGTCCTCTCATGTCTACAGGTGGGCTGGCAGTTACGTAACCTGGTCGGCTCGCTGAGGGCCGATAAAGGCGTCGTGTCCCTGACCCTGAAGAAGCGTCCGCAGAGCACGCTCAGCTCCGCCCCTGCGCTGCTGAAGAACATGCGCTGGAAACCCCTGGCTCTGCAGGTGGGACCAGCTCTACCTTTTATAGACTTTATTAAAGCACTGCACTGGCCCACATAATTCCCCACAGTATTCCCTTTCCCAGTACGGCTTCAGCTAAAGCGTGTAATTAGGTCAGGGTACTGTGGCTCAGCATGGTTTTGTTTGCAGGCTGAAACACACTGGGATGAGTTTGAAGGGAAAACTGATGGCACCCTCCACCCACATTCCCAGAGCTGCTGCGAATTATGAAATGTATATCCCCAATTAGCGCTAATTATCTACACAATCAGGAGGAAACACAAAGGAAAACAGCAGTACTCTTCTACCCTGCATCACTGTTTCTGTGTGATTGCATTAGCTGAGTCTCAAAGAGGGTAATTCGGGTTTATTACGGCTTGGTGTTTATTTTTTTTTGTAGTTTTGGCCATCATTTTTGTTGGTTACTGTAAGATAAGGTCTGAAGTCACCAAAGTAATTACTGAGATGATGGGAACAGAGCGATATCAATATCATAAGAGCAGTCAGACAGTTAGATGGGTTGTAAAAACGCTTGCCAGATTGCGACTGTGTGCAGCTACGACTCTCAGTACTGTAGGCCAAAGCAGTATAACGTAAATTCATGGGCCACCCTGCAGCCAATCTTGGATGGGTCCCCTCTGCACCAACACTCGACTTCTGCATCCAGAAATCAATGAAGTTCATCTGTAAATTCTGCTGATCTTACTTTATCGTATTGTTTCGGGACATCACTCTAGTATTTTTGTTTCACCTTAGTCGTCTTTGCCGTTAAAAGTTTAAAACCTGTCTGATCATCTGACTGTTTCTTGCTATGTCCCTTTTTTTTTTGGTGTTAGCGACATCGCCAGTGTTCCAAAGCAATTAACTTGTTGACTACAGTGTTATTACTACCCATAAAAATGATGGCCATAACCCAATAAACCCAAATTATCTTTTAAAGCCTCTAAAAACTAGGTTCCAGAGTTTAAGTATTTCTCTATAACGTTAAATAAAGTTAAAGTTCATAAAAAAAAGACATTAATATTGAGTTAAAGACTTCAATTTTTCCAATTTCAGTGACAGTGGCCCGGCAACAGAAGTAAACAACCCAACAACCGTCATCAGATTTTGATTCCAATGTCGCTGAATGTTAATAAGTGCACTGACGAATGTGATGTCACCTTTTTCACCCAATTCAAACTATACACAGATAAAAACACAAATACAGACAACTAAAACTGTTTTAACCTTGGCAGGCACGTGTGTGTGTTCATGTAGCGCCCGTTTTAAAGAGGCTGATTGAGAAAATATGTTTTAGCAGCCTTTAAGCTACTAATCAATGCAAGATGTTCAAGATTCTAGAAACCTGAAAAAGAAAGATCAATTGTCACTTTCGCCTCCTGCAGCCAACCAGAAGCCCAGGCAGCAGTTCGGCCACACCCTCAGGCACACCCACCAAGAGCTCCGCCCTCCAGGATCTTTACATCCCGCCTCCGCCCGCTGAGCCATACACACCCAGGTAGCGTGTTTTTGTGTGTGTGTGAACTTTTCACTCTTAAGGAAAACGTTTTAACAAAATGGAATAGGAGCTTTGACTTTGATGTACGCTTGTTTGCCGGTAAATCTGCCTCTGCTGTTGCCATAGAGATGAGACAGGAGCCTTGTCTGGGGATGAGGCATCCCGTAACCATGGTGGCGTCAGTGTTGCTAAGCGCTCTGAGTCACCGAATTCCTTCCTGGATCAAGAGTCTCGCCGGCGAGATGAGGAGGAGCCTGTTTACTGCACCACGCCTACATATGGTACGCTCTTATGATGAGAGTGTGGTGTGTGTGTGAGAGAGAGAGAGGGAGAAAAAGAGGAGAGGGGGGGGATTGAGTTCGATCTCATTCTGCTGAATTGAGCCACTTGAGCCAAAAAACCAATCATGAGCCTGTGAATCCACCTGCCAGCCCAAGGTGGTTAATAATAAGTTTTAAAAGTGTTGGAGCTCTGAGAATAAAACTTTAAAAAGCCTGAAATCTTTGCAAGAATTTTAAATATCACACATCAGCATATAAAAAGGGAGAGTCAGGATGATAAGTTTTGTAATTGTGTGTGTGTGTGTGTGTGTGTGTGTGTACTTGTAGGCAGGCTGAGGCCCATCTCCATGCCTGTGGAGTGTAACTGGGTGGGCGACTATGAAGACCCAGCCAAGCTCAACAGAGAAAGCCGCAGAGGTGAGTGCCAGCGTGTGGAGTGCATATGCATGTGTGCGCACCTCCTCGGGAGCCTGTTAGATTCTGTTAAACGTCCCCGACTCTCCGTATTATGAAGAGATCAGTGTGCGGAGATCAATGCGCCTCCATCCTTTTCTCTAATTCTCTCTGTGATTAGCATCACAGAGAAACGAAATAAGAGGGGATGAGAAGGGGGAGGGAGAGGGGGGGAAAAAGGTAGACAGTCGGCACAAAGGCAGAGAAAATGAAAGGCAGTAAGAATAAAAGAGATACAAAGAGAGGAAAAGAGACGGGAGGGGAGGAGGGGGGGAGAAAAAGGAGGAGGCAGAAAAGGAGGGATGAGAGGAGGCAGCAACAGAAAAAAAAAAAAAGACGATTCTCCCTGACCTCCACCTGAATCACTCACACAGTTGCCATGGTGACGCTGACAGCAGCTCTTCTCGGTGTCTCATTTTCCACTGGCCGCTGCCTAGCAACCAGGGGAGGACCGGGTGGGAATCGTGGAGAGAGGTAGTGAAACCTGAGTTTCCTCCCCTGTGGCGCGGTGAAGTTTGGTTCGAAAAAGATGGAAGAGTGTGTCTTCTGAACAAAATATATCAATAAACACAAACACAGATCAGCTCATACATGCATGGACATGTTCTCCCTTTCACACACGCTCACTAAAAAAAACAGTATTATTGTGCACTATAGAATATGATGGAGGACATGGATCCAATAGTGTCTCAGAAACTACAAAAACTAGTGGTTTTATTTTAGGAAGTGACTACTGGTACGGATTCCTTCGTGTCAATAGTCAGTTTCTTGTTGGAATTATTATGCGTGCACATTGGTATTGATTTTGCAAGATCACATGATCAAATGCAGGTGATACGCCAATACGTCCCATGATTTGGGTTAGAATGGTTAAGTTTACGCCAAAAAAACACTTGGTTAGGGTTAGAGAAAGATCATGGTTTGGGTTAAAACAGTGTGTATGTGGTAATGTGGTAAAAATGTCCCATTTAATGGCACTAAAATGCCTGATGTAATGGTAAAAAATGTCTGGTTAGTGGTCTACAAGAGGTCGGCCAATAAATTTTGGAAAACCACTCCATTCCATGCAGCAGTTCTGTAGCCAGTGCTGTAAAAATAACAGAAAATCACAAAAATCATGATATGTCCCTTTTAAAACAACATATTATTATGCTGTTCTGAGAAGAACGGCTGTTCTCCCTTAGAGCGAAGGCAAAAATGGTGTTCAGACTTGATGTGAAGCAAATGTTTAGTATGAACACACCTTTAATGTTACCTTGCGAGGCACCTGGATTTACGAGATCACAACATCGCAAAGTCACGCACGAATCCATCTCGTCAGTCTTCAAGTTATTCGCTTGTGTCCGAACAATCAGCGTCCTACGAGGATTCTCACTCGAATCCAGCTGCCTCACGAGGTAAGACGGTGATAGACAGATGGTTCATCCAATCACCTGTCAAGCATTTTTTGAAAGTCCGTGCTCTTTCTTTTCCAAATAGTTTCCAAGCACGACTTCTCAGATGGTTCAGTGTAACAAACCGTCGTCAGGTTACCTTTAACGAGGTGGAAAAGTTGGGTTTGTGAAGTGTTTGACTTTGACGCTGGTTATTCTCATTTCTTTTCATTTAACTGTTACTATGATCTTTTCTTAATGATCATGGCAATAGTTCAAGTACTTACAGAGGACGGACGGCTTGACGGAGAGATAGAAACCAGAGCCCATTATTCTCAAAATAAATGATCAGCCTAATAATGATGCTATGATTAAAGGTCAAAATCTGAAACTCAAATGTATTATTTATTATACTCAAACATCACACGTTTCTAATTTTGATGGAACTTTTTTTTTTTTTTTAGATTTAATCTTTAATTAACCCCCAAAAAACTTAATTGGGATTAAAAAATCTCTTGATAGGCAGCGATGTCACTGCAGAAAAACATGCATATGACACTGAAAATGAACATTTTGAAGAAAAAACATCCAGAAGATACTGCAAACCTGACACCTCAGACTATCCTTGATGCAATTTGCATCAAGGATATTTGTGACATAACTTGACACATTTTTTAAAATGTATTTGATATAAAGATATTTTACTTAAATGTGTTCTGTGTTTGGTTCATTTCACAGAAGCGTCACTCATGCGTTATGTGGGACTGAGCGGCGGGGAGGAGAGGACCAGCTCTGAGGATTACTCCTCCCACACAGCTCGTCCGGGCAAACGGTCCAATGACACGGCCAAACGTGCCAAAAGGCGGAGCCACCACAGCCAAAGCCCCTCCCACTATGTCCTCCAGGCAAATCAGAGAGATTCTCCACCGAGAGACCCAGCCTCCATTTATCACGTGAGTCGCTTATTTTGTTTTTTTTTTCATATTTATTATAGTTTTACATCAGCAAGTCCAAAGACTGTTTTTACTAAGAAACAACATTTATGATGTAAATATTTTAAAAATCTTTCACCCCTTCAGTTGATGCCTTCTTGAACTTCCCTAAAATTATTCAGTTTTTTTTAAAGAGGTCCAGTTTTTGTATGGATTAAATAAACAGCATGTACAAGTGTTGATTAGTGAACTTTAGAGGTGATGGTAGGAGGGTTTTGTTTCCTTTAGATGGAGCCACGCTAGCTGTTTCCCCGTTTCCAGTCTTTATGTTAAGCTAAACTAAGCTAAGCTAAGCTAAGCTAAATGTTTGCATATTTACAGTACAGATGTGAAAGTCTTGTTGATCTTCTCATCTCAACTCTTGACAAGAAAATATATTTGCATATTTATCAAAATGTTGAACCACTCTTTTAACAGAAAGCCTGATGAAAAAACATCACAGTAGCAGCCAAATTTAGTGATTGACAGCACAACAATGCCACTGTTGTCAAATTCTTTCAATGGAAAGGAGCTAAAGCCTGCTTGAAAAGTTGCTCAATGTCACCAGATGATGTCATGTACTAATTAGCATATTTGTGATGTCATTGTGTCTTATTTGCATTCTGCCTAGTGTGAGATGGTGTCAACCCTTTACATCTGGTTGCTTCTCTCCTACTCTCATTTACACATTTTTCTATTTCAGACAACGGGACGAGTATGAAATAGTGACTGAAACGCGGCCCGTTAATACTACATGTTTACCAGCAGTCACTTCCAAACCATTTCCAAGCTGCTGCTCTGCTAAAATTCAGATTTTATAACCAAAATGTCATCTGACAAAATCACAACTACACATAATTTAAAGACAACAGCTGTGCTGTGATATCGGCTATATTTACATGTAAAATAATCACTCAGAGAGAAAGTTAGAAGCAACAAAATATCTTTCTTATCTTTTCTCTCACACAGAGCACAGCCTCCTGATATGAAACCAGGAAGTTCAGAAACAGGAATGAACTGTGTGATAGTGAGTGATAAGACAGTGATAAAGGTCAAAACCATCACATTAAATTGTTTAAAGTGAAACAAAGGAGGAGTAAACAATACAGATTAGTGATTAGTCCTTGGCAACACTTTGCACATGTGCATCTCATTCACGTCGATGTCAGCTGCTGTGAGGACTGAGTGTGCTGCTCCGCCTCTCTGCCACTCACTGAACAGAGTAGACGCAGAGAGAGGTGTGCCTCTCACTGGCGGGGCAATACTGGAAAGTAGTTAAGGTTTGTCCAAAAACACTGCTCTTAGCAATAAAGACGTTTCTATCTGCAACTTCTACCTCAAGTTGCAGGCAGTAGCTTTCAGATTGCACTATGTTTACACTGTAGATACAAAACTAGACATACAAACAAGGTTATGTAATTCCTCTGACTTTCCCCTCAGTCGCATCCTCACAGTTAAAGTCTTGTAAAAAGTTTGATAATGCATACCGGATGTAACAGGCGGAGAAAAGACGAAAACATTTGAGCTTTTTCCCCTGATGAAAAGGTGCAAAAGTGAAGTGTGATCCGAGCGAATGCTGACTCGTTATTACCCCCTGTCACTTCCATGACATCTGTCCGCCCTGCCTGTCCGTCTGAGCGCGACGCTCTTCAGTCCAGACAGTCACATTGACCGGCGGTGACCTTATATATCTTGACAGTATCTCTTTGGAAATTAATAGTGTTTGCGTTTCTGTGTTTGAGCGTGTGTGTGTGTGTGTGTGTGTTTACAGTGTGCGCGGATGCTGCGATGGCAGATGGCGTGTCAGTGGGTGTGGGCGGGCCCATGTCATCTGTCCTGCTGAGCGTGGGGCCGCGAATGGCCGAGCTCCAGCCTCTTGACGCGTAGTATCGTGACATCAGAGCTGTTCTGTTGCCCCATCTGACCTGTCGAAAGAGGTCAAATCACAAAAACGCGCTGGCGAGAGCTGAACGTTGTCCCTCATGTTTTGCTTACTGAGGTTTTTATTTAATCCCAGAGGCCCCTGACCTCTGTGTTCTCACATTTCCTCCAACTCCTGGACGTCCTATTGTGCCACCGTTCCTCCCTTCCTCTCCCTGTTCTATGTTTAGAAGGTGTGAGAGCCGCTAAAGTCCTCCATGAGGTTGACTTTTCCATCCGTACCCCACGTTTGTGTGTGTGTGTGTGTGTGTGTGTGTGTGTGAGAAAGAGAGAGATAATGAGAGAAAGAGTTTCCCTTTATGTCAGTTTGTCTTCTGCCTCCTCTCCCCGTCTCCTCGGCTCCCTAAGATCTGTCATCTTTTATATCCCAGGATTCTTTGCAGTAAAGAAAGGCCACTGATTCATCCTGACAACCTGCTCTCCCTTCCTTCCTCCCTCTCTTCTTTCTTCTTTCCAAACTCTCTCAGACATACCAACAGTCCTCCTCTCTGCAGTCAAAGAACAGGAAGAAGAATAAAGGTAAGCGGTGAAAGCCACCTGTTCGGTTTCCCTTTTTTTTTTTTTTCCCACCACAGTGCGAGCAGGAATTTCTCCCCTCACAGCCCAACATTCACCAGTTGCGGTCACTCACTCATTTGCTCGCTCGCTAATGGATGTTGTGCAAAAAAAATAAGAAAGCAGCTGCTGCTTTAGTCGAACCAATTCTCTTAGGAACATTTTATTTTATGGGTCTGTAATTTTCTAAGGATTTCCTAGAACGTTTCATGGAAATAACATATTTTGGTACTAATTATAGGGAAAATAGAGACAAAACTCTGGTGTTGAACTGTGTGCTGACCTGTAGACAGATTTAACATACAGTGTTTGCATATTCAGTTGACCTGCTGTGCACTGATTATAAAACTCTCTTAAGCTAGGAACTAATTGTAAATAATTACTTTGAAGTGTACCGGGGCCAATGCCAGTTTGTCTTTTGTGGATATTTTCATTTTTATCACTAAACACAGACATGCTTTACAAACATCACCCTCCTCATATAACCTCCTTTTGTCAGAGCCCTCAAAATATTAAATTTACAATCATATAAAACAGAGAAATGCCTTAAATCATCACATTTGACAGCTGGAACCAGCAAGTATTTGCTTGATAAATTACATAAATGATTAATAAATTATCAAAATTGTTTTTTTATCCATTTTCTTTTTATCACCTAATTGATTAATCGGCTGATTATTTCAATAATCCTCAGTATCAAAGTCATTTTAATGCTGTTTGCACATTTATTTGCTCATATGCTGCGTTTATTTTTATACATATGTGAAAGGACACTTCTCATTTCTCCATTTTAATAGAGATTAGGCAATCAGAATTCCATTATGTCATGTGGTGAAATAAAAATAAAACCTAAACTGACAGCAGCCAATCAGGAATTGATTATTGTCCGCATTTTCCACCATTAAATCATTTTACAGTCAGGAAATACCCTTTTCTCACATTTTGACAGATTTCGACAGACTTGACTGCAGGAGAAGCAGCTTTTTGTCTGTACATTTCCTGTAGTCCACATGAACAATCACGTATGACAATCCAGTGATTCAGCATTTCTTTACACTGTGAAGACAGAAACTACCAGTGAAATTTCTATGTATAGCAATGAAGTGTAATACGCAGCATTTTTAGACTTTTTTTTATCATTTCTGTTTCGTTTCCTCAAACCAGTGACAATAACTAAATTGAGATAAAAGCAACATCCGAACCAGATGGTTTCACTTCCTCCTATTAAGTCGATTTCGCTTAACTGTCCGTTCTTTAACTTCCTGATATCCGTTTCTTTGCCTCTTTGACCAAAGCGTTTTTTTTTCCGTTCACCACCCTGACAAGGATAAACATGTTGGAAGAGATGTTTTTTTTTTTTTTCCACAGGCCTTTCCCTTGTTTCACCATCTGCCATTGTGAGAAACTCAAAAAGCTTAGCTCCATCTGTACATTTCGGCAATGGATTTGTTTGTTTACAGCAATTAAACCAAAGTTTTGAAATGACTATGATGATGGCTTATTGATGCTTAAAGCGGCTATAATCAATATTTTGTATGGTAACAATGTGTCAAATGATGATGTCAGAGGCGTGGCTCGTAGTGATGAACCTACAGAGAATCATCAGCGACTCTGCTGCTTTATAGCGAGTTTCAGCTCATTGTTCAGCTGTCTGGCTGCAGCTTTACTGTTCTGGTTCACTCTCAGTGCTTTCACAGTGTTGTTTTCAGCTGCTGTTTTCAGAGAAGAAGCTCTAAAAAGCCACTGTGCACTACCTGTTCAGCACCAAATGGCAAACTGACACAGTTAGCTGTAGAGCAGCTGGTGAACATAGCGGAGCATTTAGCAGCTAAAGAGCCAGATATTTCCCTCAGGAGATGGTAGAGAGCAAAAACAGAGCTAAAAGAGAGTGAATATTGGACTTACATTCACCAGGTAGAAAGAAACACAACTCCAGATGAGTAGTAGCAAGCCTATCAAACAGGTAATGAAATATTACTCATTGCTTTGATCCTGGCTGAGCTAATCTTCATTTTTTGGAAAAGTGAATATGTCACTTCAAAAGCAAGAAAACTCAAATTGGTGATGGTATCAGTCTTCATCTGGAGCTGCTGCAAAGAAAATGACTTCTGAGGCCACTTTTGTACACGTTCTGGTTCAGGGTGTATAGTTTCCTCTATATATCAGACTATACAACCTTTTAATTATCCGCAAAGCAACTCCAGACTAAAATGCGTTTCACGTTGCATGTTTGAACCTTAATTTCTTGTGTCTAGCACTGAGGGAGAAAAAAAAAAAGTTGTTTCTTTTTGAGATAAAGTTCACTATACGCTGAACTTTCCGTCGCCACAGAAATAAATGGATATTGAGTTGCGTTCCCTCTTGTAAAGCCGTGAGACTTTTGATAAAGCACAATAAAAGTTTCTTCGTTGTCCCCGACTGGCAGCCAAGTTTCCCCGGTAATCTCTAATGAGGAGCCTGCTATGAAAAATGTTACAGGGCTTTTATGCCAGGCAATTTTTTTTTTTTTTTTTTACTGCAGTGCAGCAGTGTTCTGTCAAACCCAGAGACTGAACTCCTGCCAAGAATTATTACAACATTAGAATATGGCATTTTCTGAAAGCTTTTATTCACACTACAATGAAAGACTGAGAGAGTGAGCACTTACAAGCAGCATTAGTACAGCGCTCTGCCTTTTAAATGACAAATTGTCTTTCTTGCAACTCATGCTTTATTATTTAGTCTCTGTGTTTGTCACCTTTATGTTTTCCCAACCCGTGTTTTTCTAGGACGAAGTTTGGCCTCCCTGAGTCGGAGGCGTGTTTCCTGCAAAGCGCTGGGCAGAGGAGACTGCGAGGGCTGGTTGTGGAGAAAGAGAGATGCCAAGGGTTACTTTTCTCAGAAGTGGAAGAAGTACTGGTTTGTTCTGAAGGACAATTGCCTCTACTGGTACATCAATGAGGAGGTAAGTCTACGCTTTTATCTCTGTCCTCTCATTTCCAGGCTGTCTGAATTTTTAGTTTTGGTTGTAAAACATTTAAAATTACAAGTGTCAGTTTTCCAAATGTAGCAAAATATAACATGTTACACAGTGTTAAGGAAGCAGTGATGACATTTCTTACAAAATCTGTGCTTGCTGTAACTTAGTAGGAGCTGTGCAAGTTATTGAAACAGAGAAAATATTGCATACAAGTTACCCTGAAGTCACAACTTATGTTCAAATATAACAATTTCAGGATGAGCCCTGAAAACTTTGCAGCAGGTTTTGAACAATGAAGTAAAAAAAAGGATTCAGTCAGGATAACTTTTAATGAAGTATTTGACCTATTTAAAACTGCTAGGAGCACTTCATGGTCTTTAAAGAGGACGTAGAATGCTTTTTGTGATTTTCTGTTATTTTTTATGCTGTTATAATTATGTATGTTAAACATGGTCAGTGTTCCAAAACTTGAATGTACTATATGTTAATGTTTATGTTAAAATGCTCTCTGCAAGTCTAAAGCCCAGGGCGTCAGCCTGCTCTGAATGCTACATTTGCAATGTTACCTCTACTTCCTTCTCATGATGTTTGTGCATTCCCACATGCAGCCGTCCGTTCTGTAGCTTTTGTCGCTAAGGTTGTTCCGTGGTTTGGTCATGTCCGTTCGCATATTTCGGATTGGATTCGGGCTCAAACATGCACAAATATACTTGAGAAGTTTCCTTTTTGTAGCTTTAAAAACCGCTAACCAATCAGACCAGAGTGGGCTCATCAGAAGCCTGAAACGACCATGACCAGAAGTTTCCATTTCAAGTAAAGAACGAGAAAAACAAGTGAAATCCTACTACTACTGTATGTTTGCGTGGCCTCTGAAACCGACCAATCAGAACAGAGTGGGCTCTTAAAGCGACAGGAGCTAAAACAGTCTGTTTCAGACAGAGGCTGAACTGAGGAGCTGCATAAAGGGCCAGTATAAGATAAATAAGGAGTTTTTTTAACTGTAAATCACGCAAAGATATTCCATTAGAACCCAAGAATATAAATATAGACCTGGAAATGTGCATGATATGTCGCCTTTAAACTCTTCTACTAATCACTTTGTCATTGTCACTTCCCATAATCTCATTATTTATCCTTTTCTTGCTGTTTTTCATCTCTTTTTCTGTTCAGGATGAGAAGGCAGAGGGTTTTGTCAGTCTTCCAGAGTTTAAGATCGACCGGGCCAGCGAATGTCGCAAGAAGTAGTAAGTGCATGATGAAAACAGGCCTATTGCATATTTATGCGTATGTACCTTCGCCTGAGACTGTGTGTGTAAATGCGTGCCAGCAAAAAATAAACTCCCTCTGTTTCCCCATGTCTCTCTAGTGCTTTCAAAGCATGTCACCCCAAGGTCAAGAGTTTCTACTTTGCAGCAGATGGAGTGGATGACATGAACAGGTAAATGCAGATGAAGGTTATGCGGTAGGGAGCGAACTTCCTGCTGGGTGGCAAGAGTGCAGCTTCCTATTTACTGTCCCCAAAACACTAAACAAATATGTTTTTTGTGCGGTACTAAAAAAGAGGCCTGTCATGTTGGGAAGTGAGCCGCACAGTGTACAGAACATTATTTGCAAGATATTTACATGGCGGTTTTCAGTTTCAACCTGGGCAAAGACTCTTCCTACTGCTTTTTTAATTTGCATAATCGTTTACAAAAAAATATGTTATAAGTTATTTCTCTCAACAGCAACACAGTGAAACACACAACCGTCTTCTTTTCAGAAAGATGTAACGAAAATGCAGAAATAAATTGATTTTTAGTGGAAGCCTACAGTTACTTCGCTCCACTTTATTGCTTTTTTTATTATTTTGTGAGAAAAAAATTATATTTTGTGATACAAATGTGCTTCACCAGAGCTAAAAACATAATAAACTTCCATTGCGTCTACTTTTTTCTCCATTTAAGTGATGTATACTTGCTATTTGCTTCCACTAAGCTATCATTATTTAAAAATATTATATTTTCACCTCTTGGTTGTATACAGCGTTGTGTGGTTTCAGTCTCCAGTTCCCTTTGGTCTTTATATTTAGAGGGTGAAACAACATCTTTTATATGCTCTTTGTGGTTTATATAGTGTGTGATACTTCCAATTATGCGTGTGGCTATTCTCTTTATGATCTGTTAGATGGCTGAGTCGTCTCAACATGGCAGCTGTGGGCTACGCCGAGCGAGAGAGGATACGCCAGGAGCAGGGTGAGGGTTCACTCAGTAATGATGGATAGATAGATAAGAGATGCTGCAGTATCTAACGGTATCTAACAGTACGCGTGTGTGTGGGTTTCCTGCAGATTACTGGAGTGAGAGTGAACACGAGGATGACGCCACCTCCAGCCCCAAACAGGACAGTCCCCCACCTCCATATGATACCTACCCACGGCCTCCATCAGTGAGTCACACACACATGACTGTATTACATACACACTGACACACACACTTACTTACCCGCTCGTATAAAGACCGTACTGCACTCAAAAAAGGCAAAAATCATGCTCGGTGCTCCTCCGCAGTCCATTTGAACACTTAAAGTTATTGCCAATTTAGCCTGCAGGGAGTGGCAGGGCTAAATTTGGCATAATTGGTGCTATATATGGCCCTGGAACTGGTTGCTCTACATTAAGCATCTTTGTCTTTGGGCTTGTATTTTTTTTTTAGCCTAGAATAAAATGAAAGGCAAATACAGCAACAGTTATTACAGCACCTTTTTAGTCCAAAGCTGCAGCCTGCCAAGGGATACGTATCTTAGATTTGTTTTTTTTGAGGAATAAAATAATCAGGGTCAGCAAAAGACAGGCAGGTTTTCAAAGTAATAATATTTGAAAATCCTTATCATAGTGTCTTTGCCTTTTCTACACACATAGGGGCACACACATATACTCAAGTCCACTCGTGTCCAAACACTCCCAGCTGTGTCTTCCTGTCTCTTACTTTCATTCTCATTCAGTTCAGTCATCACCCTCCGCCTTTGGCAGTCGTCCGGCTCCCTCGCTGGATTGATTCCATTTCTGAAGTGTTTCATTACAACTGAAATGAGAAAAGGCCAGCAATTGACATCTGCCACTCTCTCTTCCTCTCTGTAAGATGAGTGCCTACTTGGAAGGCCGGACCACTCGACTGTCTTCCACGGAGACATCTCGTTCCCGCTCCTCCCAGGAGGACTTCCTCTGCGGCGAGCCTCCCGCGGCGGCCGCCGAGCCGCAGTACCACCCCGGTCCTCTAGGGGGAGGGACCACACACAGCGGCAGGAAGCCCGGGGGCAGCAACAGCAGCGATGTGCAGTATCGATGTGATCCTGTAGAGGTGTGTATGATGATGTTCAAACATAAATTAATAAAAATTTACCCAATAAGTTATGAGAATAAGACGATACATGTAATGAGCAGCTCCAAAGCTAATTGGTAAGTAATGATTGTGTAAGAAATATGGTTCATTGGTCCATATATCTGTGCACAAGTCTTTCAGTCTTTCACAGAGTAAGATACCTCAACTACATGAAATTATCAGTCAGTGTTTTTCATCCCCACACAATAAATCTCGATGTCTTTCCTGTGGCGCCACCATCAGGACAATTTAACAGCCGTTGACATGAAATATCAAAACCCAATGGGCTGCTTGCCACGTTCTTGTTCTCCAGCTTTCCATTTTGTACATTCGGTGGCTTTTGCTCCTGGGATGCCTTCAGGCTAAAATGTCAAATTTGCACACAATATAATGGCAAAATATAACTGGCACAAAATGTGCTGATTATACCAATTCCGCTGGTGGGATGATTACATTCATACATAAACTAACCGGTAGGGACTCTTTTGATTTTAATTACCTTAGAAACTATTTTTCCAGCAGGACCCTCAGGAGAAAATTAAAATTCTTAGACCCACTGCTGGTAAGTCTCTGGCAAAGTAGCAAATTGGCAATGTTGTCAGTATGCTTCTCCAATACTTGTATTGTGGTGTGTAATGAACAATTCAGCCTCTAGGGGCAACTTGCATTTTTCAAACTCTGGGACTTTAGTGAAGGAGCTTGAAAAACACACATGAATAAAACAAAAATACACTCTTTACTGCTAAAAGGCTCTTAACTTTACCTGTTTTATATGGAAACTGTAGTAAATCTAATTAAAATGTTGCTAATTAGATTAAAAAAAGTTTAAAATAATAAACCTTTCTGCATCCATCTCCATGTGGAAATCACTGATCTTTGAGGTCGTGACTTGTGAAAAATTAGGACATTATATCGATGGAAGGACTCATCTTTTTCTGCAGAAATGGAGGAAACTGTTGGAATCTCTGGGAGTTCAATATAATTTGTATTTAAGTGGACAACAGCTGTGGACAAGTGACTGAACTGGGAACACTGGGCATGAATTGAATCCATGTAGCAATAAATATAATTTAAATTCACCATATTGTTTCTCTTGCTATGTAAATACTGTGCATATTCTTTTTTCTCTTATGGACCAGTCCTGCAACATTAAGTTTTGTATGTTTGCTTTTTGAGAAAAATTTAATAAACCCTCCCAGCAACAGAATTTTATGTTAAAATAAATGTTTATTTTGAATTTTCGTATTTAATCAAACTACAAACAAGCTTTTTTTCCCTAACATATCAGACCTCTTTGGATAATGCTACTTTCACTCAACATCTTGAATGTTTGAGAAACAGCTTAGATCACAAGAGGTGTTTAAATTCTCTCCACTCGTCAAGCAGTCAACTCATTCACAGTGATTGATAATATTGCTGAAGAACATTAAAGTCACACGGTTCGTCTTTTTCCGTTCCCTGTAGTACCGTTCCAGTCCGGCGGGGGGCAGCAGTGAGACAGGGTCTCCGGGCCGCTCTTCCTCGTCTCAGAGACGTTCCTGGCAGGACCTGATCGAGACTCCGCTGACTGAGGCTGGACTGCACTACCTACAAACAGGACCACTAGGTAACACATAGATGAAACGGAGACTTCATGAATCCACGGTTTTCTCGTGACCGTCTCACTTTTGTGTTTAATACTTAAATTCAGATATCTGTGGAATATGATGATATTTTACACTGACCAGTCTGTACAGATTTGTTGTCAGACTTCAATTCTAGAGGTTAATTGTTTTTTTTCCCCCTCTTTTGGTGAGATGCCTTTATAAGCCCCTTTGTCTTTACAATCATTTTTTCACTCCTTTCATGCATTATTGGATTTTTTAGTGTCGTGTTATTCATGCAAATAAATTCAAACTAAACTAAAAGACTTGCTGCAGTACTTTTGCAGACTCTTGCAAAGTTGTCGTTTTTCTTTCTTCTTTGGGGGGACATCACTCTACTGTATGGATAGTTTAAGTGGCATACTGTAAGATAAAGTATGTTAAATGTTGATGAATACAAACTTACCAAATATATCCACAAACTTATGTTTTTGAGAGGTTTAGCTTGAATATAAAGTAGAATAGTCTTTATTTTTTATGTTTAATTTATAAACCCTGGCAGAATAAGTTTGTTTGTACATACTGTATGTTGCATGTTTGTACAGTACTTTATGCTCTGTAAGAAAATGAGTGATAATTAGAGTCAACAGCTGATTATTTTGACAGAGTATGGCGAAGAAAATATAAGTCTTATATCATTGTTTACATTACAGAGGACGCCGTCTTTGCCGAGCCCGGCCCGGGTGGTGGGACTATGATGGCCGGAGCTGTTTACACTCTTCCTGCACAGAGGAATGTCCCGTTGCCCGTGGCGATGCAGAGGCTCATTCCTATGGCAACCCAGGGAGGGAAACCCCGCAGCTTCACACTGCCACGAGACAGCAACCTACACACACTCCTCACGCCCCCTGCAAAAGAAGAACAGCAAACACACAACGGTGAGTTTAGTCCATGTATGTGACAGAGAGAGAAAGAGAGAGAGAGAGAGAGAGAGTCAAGGACATGCATGTAAATGTAGCGTGAAACACACAGACGCATAAAAAGAGTAGAGAGAAAAGAGCACCGAGCTAATACATGTGCATTTTTTTTTTTTCATGTGTGGGTGGATGGATGTCAGGTGAAAGCAGAAAAGAAAAAAAAAAATCTGTCTCTGACTGAATGACAACCAGCAGAGACGGGGGAAAAAAAAAAAGAGCTGAGATTTTTTAAGGTGAAGATGTGACGTCAGTACATGTGCCAGAAATAAAATCGCTCTCAGGCAGACACATTTCCATTTAAATCATCATCAGTATCTAGTAGGGTAACAGCCACTCCAGTCATGTACTGATCTAATGAGGCTAATGAGACAATGGTGGACTGGTTGCCAAGGTGAAGCCAGCGGCGTACAGGAAAGAAAGTGCCAGACTATAATAGTAAACAAGAATGATTTATGTAATCAGAGGATTTTCTAGGGTGATGATAGATTTGCTTGAGAATAAGAAATTAAATGTTTAGCAAAGACTCTCTAAATACAGTGAAATATATGTGAATTCTCGTGCGGTTAGTGAAGAACAGGAAACAAAACTGCCAGAATGGAGAGGACATTACTCAGAGATTTTTCAATGACTAATACGAGTCATTATACTGTATAATACAAGTGATGTGTGCTGCTGTCCTCCAGTGGTTGATCTGAGATATAACCCAACCAAATCAGACTTTCAACAGTTCTTTCTCCTGTAACTTCCTATCTCGTGACACCTGTGAATAGTGGAAGATTATTACATAAACATCGTTAAACGTGTGTGTCTCTGTCTTTCTCTCTGTCTGCGTGAAGGCGGCAGCGAGGGGGCGTCCCTGGGCGACCTGTTTCGTGCGTGCGAGCAGGGCGGAGTGTGCCCTCTAGGCCGCGGGTCGGAGGCCAGGGGTCAGTCGGAGTTCAGGCAGTCCTTCCTCAGACGGGCCGCTGACCCTCAGCTCAACGAACGTCTGCACCGCCTCCGCATACTGAGCTCCACGCTGAAGGTTTGTTTATACGCTCACACACACACACACACACACAAATGTGCAGGAAATATATAAATGTGCACATGAATATCATTTAGACAAAAGCACGTATACCACGGTGAGATTTAAATGTTTTTTAAAGATATTTCAAGACGTTTCAGTTCTTTATTGAGGCAACTGACCATTCACTAAACCCCTCCCCCCAAACTAGAACTGTCCAATCATAGCTTAGCAACCGTAACTAGGCACAAAAGGCCTGTAAAGCTTTGGATTTCTCCACATTGAAAAGGATTTTGCATTGAGCTCATACCGAGTATATGAAAACGTCTTTATTTTAGCCTTTCAGAGACCAAAAACTCAAGAGCAGATATGAAGGATTAATCAGTGTGTTTGACTGTTCTACATAAACTGTGATTACAGCAGAAACTGAGCTCTACTTCCAAGGACTATTTCATTAGCTACATTTGGAAATTATGTTAAAAAAAACCTTCATGACTTAGCAGGAATAGCATTTTCCTTATTATACTAGTTATACTGAGAGTAAATAGCTCTAAACCGTAGCGAAAGGCAAACACTGTTCATCTACAGGGATCATCAGCTGTTGAGGGTGATGACTTTTATGTATGCAGCTTTTCTAATACAGCTTTAGCCTCAGTGTTTTAGCACAATATCATGTCTGTCGCCATCATTATCGTTTAAAAACACCAGAAACATGAACAAGTCAGCTGGAGACGGTGTTTTCCACCCACTCACGGTGCTAATATTTGATTAATTAGCTGCAGATGATGTCATGTTAGCCAGTAAAATGGATGCTCATCAGCTAGAAGCCCGCTCTGTGCAAAGTCTGGGATCCATTGATTAATAAGATTACTCAGAATTACAACATACGTCATCAGTGTAAACTGCATATGTGATGTGGGAGAACAGGAAGAATGACGGACATAGTAACGGTATCTAAAGGGGCCGGGCTTTGTGAATGGTCAGGTTGTTTTTTTTTTAAACTATATTGCACATTTGTTTTTTCATTAAGTTGCCACATATCATATCTC
This sequence comes from Thunnus maccoyii, assembly GCF_910596095.1. Lineage (NCBI taxonomy): Eukaryota > Metazoa > Chordata > Actinopteri > Scombriformes > Scombridae > Thunnus > Thunnus maccoyii. The sequence continues at coordinate 6,849,113 of NC_056553.1, read as the reverse complement.
ACTGATCTGCACAATGTTCACAAAGAAGACTGCAATTTTTCACTTATATTTCACTCACATGCCCATCGTTCACCTTTTAATTTATGAAGTTTTTTTAAGAATTAAGAATGCATTGATTTAGCAGTTTGTATTTTCTGGCATTTTCTGATACAACTTGCTTCATGGTTTTAATATTTCCTACTTCGTAAAAATGATATCTTGTTTTTTTCTGTTCAAAATCTACTTTTTTGTCTTATCCAGAGTGTACTGAAAAAAAAAGAGTACTTTAAGATATAAATCCACCTCAGCAGCATATGCACATGCGTTTCTAATTTTAATTTCTTGCCGTGACATACACATAAACACATATGCACACATGTACACACACACACACACATGCTGTAAAATGTCTCTGTCTTGTTAGTTTTGGTGCAGTCATCTGTCCCAGTCTGTCTCCTCGGTTTGGTTTCTATCAAGCTTTGTAAAGCAGCCATCTGTGGCTTCATTCTATATGAGCAGTGGTTATGTTACTGGGCTGGTTGCCTGTGAATGGCTCTTCTGCTGTGGCTGTT